>NW_027437661.1:0-251394 GCF_965140245.1 Athene noctua
GAAAACGCCACCACGGTCTTAAAAAGCAAGCACGGAGGACGAGAACCGCTTTTGCCTGCGTAGCGTTCCGGGCAGCGGGTAGAACCAGGCAAGAGAACACGCACACCACGGCTCTTTCTGAGAAAAAGCAAGCACGGAGAACCGCTTTTGCCCTGCGTAGCGTTCCGGGCAGCGGGTAGAACCAGGCAGAGAATTCCCGGCTAGCAGCTTCCCTGTGGCGGGGAAGTGCAAACGTACACGTTTTCGGCCGAAAACGCGTTTTCCGGCGAAAACGCACACCACGGCTCTTTCTGAGAAAAAGCAAGCACGGAGGACGAGAACCGCTTTTGCCCTGCGTAGCGTTCCGGGCAGCGGGTAGAACCAGGCAGAGAATTCCCGGCTAGCAGCTTCCCTGTGGCGGGGAAGTGCAAACGTACACGTTTTCGGCCGAAAACGCGTTTTCCGGCGAAAACGCACACCACGGCTCTTTCTGAGAAAAAGCAAGCACGGAGGACGAGAACCGCTTTTGCCCTGCGTAGCGTTCCGGGCAGCGGGTAGAACCAGGCAGAGAATTCCCGGCTAGCAGCTTCCCTGTGGCGGGGAAGTGCAAACGTACACGTTTTCGGCCGAAAACGCGTTTTCCGGCGAAAACGCACACCACGGCTCTTTCTGAGAAAAAGCAAGCACGGAGGACGAGAACCGCTTTTGCCCTGCGTAGCGTTCCGGGCAGCGGGTAGAACCAGGCAGAGAATTCCCGGCTAGCAGCTTCCCTGTGGCGGGGAAGTGCAAACGTACACGTTTTCGGCCGAAAACGCGTTTTCCGGCGAAAACGCACACCACGGCTCTTTCTGAGAAAAAGCAAGCACGGAGGACGAGAACCGCTTTTGCCCTGCGTAGCGTTCCGGGCAGCGGGTAGAACCAGGCAGAGAATTCCCGGCTAGCAGCTTCCCTGTGGCGGGGAAGTGCAAACGTACACGTTTTCGGCCGAAAACGCGTTTTCCGGCGAAAACGCACACCACGGCTCTTTCTGAGAAAAAGCAAGCACGGAGGACGAGAACCGCTTTTGCCCTGCGTAGCGTTCCGGGCAGCGGGTAGAACCAGGCAGAGAATTCCCGGCTAGCAGCTTCCCTGTGGCGGGGAAGTGCAAACGTACACGTTTTCGGCCGAAAACGCGTTTTCCGGCGAAAACGCACACCACGGCTCTTTCTGAGAAAAAGCAAGCACGGAGGACGAGAACCGCTTTTGCCCTGCGTAGCGTTCCGGGCAGCGGGTAGAACCAGGCAGAGAATTCCCGGCTAGCAGCTTCCCTGTGGCGGGGAAGTGCAAACGTACACGTTTTCGGCCGAAAACGCGTTTTCCGGCGAAAACGCACACCACGGCTCTTTCTGAGAAAAAGCAAGCACGGAGGACGAGAACCGCTTTTGCCCTGCGTAGCGTTCCGGGCAGCGGGTAGAACCAGGCAGAGAATTCCCGGCTAGCAGCTTCCCTGTGGCGGGGAAGTGCAAACGTACACGTTTTCGGCCGAAAACGCGTTTTCCGGCGAAAACGCACACCACGGCTCTTTCTGAGAAAAAGCAAGCACGGAGGACGAGAACCGCTTTTGCCCTGCGTAGCGTTCCGGGCAGCGGGTAGAACCAGGCAGAGAATTCCCGGCTAGCAGCTTCCCTGTGGCGGGGAAGTGCAAACGTACACGTTTTCGGCCGAAAACGCGTTTTCCGGCGAAAACGCACACCACGGCTCTTTCTGAGAAAAAGCAAGCACGGAGGACGAGAACCGCTTTTGCCCTGCGTAGCGTTCCGGGCAGCGGGTAGAACCAGGCAGAGAATTCCCGGCTAGCAGCTTCCCTGTGGCGGGGAAGTGCAAACGTACACGTTTTCGGCCGAAAACGCGTTTTCCGGCGAAAACGCACACCACGGCTCTTTCTGAGAAAAAGCAAGCACGGAGGACGAGAACCGCTTTTGCCCTGCGTAGCGTTCCGGGCAGCGGGTAGAACCAGGCAGAGAATTCCCGGCTAGCAGCTTCCCTGTGGCGGGGAAGTGCAAACGTACACGTTTTCGGCCGAAAACGCGTTTTCCGGCGAAAACGCACACCACGGCTCTTTCTGAGAAAAAGCAAGCACGGAGGACGAGAACCGCTTTTGCCCTGCGTAGCGTTCCGGGCAGCGGGTAGAACCAGGCAGAGAATTCCCGGCTAGCAGCTTCCCTGTGGCGGGGAAGTGCAAACGTACACGTTTTCGGCCGAAAACGCGTTTTCCGGCGAAAACGCACACCACGGCTCTTTCTGAGAAAAAGCAAGCACGGAGGACGAGAACCGCTTTTGCCCTGCGTAGCGTTCCGGGCAGCGGGTAGAACCAGGCAGAGAATTCCCGGCTAGCAGCTTCCCTGTGGCGGGGAAGTGCAAACGTACACGTTTTCGGCCGAAAACGCGTTTTCCGGCGAAAACGCACACCACGGCTCTTTCTGAGAAAAAGCAAGCACGGAGGACGAGAACCGCTTTTGCCCTGCGTAGCGTTCCGGGCAGCGGGTAGAACCAGGCAGAGAATTCCCGGCTAGCAGCTTCCCTGTGGCGGGGAAGTGCAAACGTACACGTTTTCGGCCGAAAACGCGTTTTCCGGCGAAAACGCACACCACGGCTCTTTCTGAGAAAAAGCAAGCACGGAGGACGAGAACCGCTTTTGCCCTGCGTAGCGTTCCGGGCAGCGGGTAGAACCAGGCAGAGAATTCCCGGCTAGCAGCTTCCCTGTGGCGGGGAAGTGCAAACGTACACGTTTTCGGCCGAAAACGCGTTTTCCGGCGAAAACGCACACCACGGCTCTTTCTGAGAAAAAGCAAGCACGGAGGACGAGAACCGCTTTTGCCCTGCGTAGCGTTCCGGGCAGCGGGTAGAACCAGGCAGAGAATTCCCGGCTAGCAGCTTCCCTGTGGCGGGGAAGTGCAAACGTACACGTTTTCGGCCGAAAACGCGTTTTCCGGCGAAAACGCACACCACGGCTCTTTCTGAGAAAAAGCAAGCACGGAGGACGAGAACCGCTTTTGCCCTGCGTAGCGTTCCGGGCAGCGGGTAGAACCAGGCAGAGAATTCCCGGCTAGCAGCTTCCCTGTGGCGGGGAAGTGCAAACGTACACGTTTTCGGCCGAAAACGCGTTTTCCGGCGAAAACGCACACCACGGCTCTTTCTGAGAAAAAGCAAGCACGGAGGACGAGAACCGCTTTTGCCCTGCGTAGCGTTCCGGGCAGCGGGTAGAACCAGGCAGAGAATTCCCGGCTAGCAGCTTCCCTGTGGCGGGGAAGTGCAAACGTACACGTTTTCGGCCGAAAACGCGTTTTCCGGCGAAAACGCACACCACGGCTCTTTCTGAGAAAAAGCAAGCACGGAGGACGAGAACCGCTTTTGCCCTGCGTAGCGTTCCGGGCAGCGGGTAGAACCAGGCAGAGAATTCCCGGCTAGCAGCTTCCCTGTGGCGGGGAAGTGCAAACGTACACGTTTTCGGCCGAAAACGCGTTTTCCGGCGAAAACGCACACCACGGCTCTTTCTGAGAAAAAGCAAGCACGGAGGACGAGAACCGCTTTTGCCCTGCGTAGCGTTCCGGGCAGCGGGTAGAACCAGGCAGAGAATTCCCGGCTAGCAGCTTCCCTGTGGCGGGGAAGTGCAAACGTACACGTTTTCGGCCGAAAACGCGTTTTCCGGCGAAAACGCACACCACGGCTCTTTCTGAGAAAAAGCAAGCACGGAGGACGAGAACCGCTTTTGCCCTGCGTAGCGTTCCGGGCAGCGGGTAGAACCAGGCAGAGAATTCCCGGCTAGCAGCTTCCCTGTGGCGGGGAAGTGCAAACGTACACGTTTTCGGCCGAAAACGCGTTTTCCGGCGAAAACGCACACCACGGCTCTTTCTGAGAAAAAGCAAGCACGGAGGACGAGAACCGCTTTTGCCCTGCGTAGCGTTCCGGGCAGCGGGTAGAACCAGGCAGAGAATTCCCGGCTAGCAGCTTCCCTGTGGCGGGGAAGTGCAAACGTACACGTTTTCGGCCGAAAACGCGTTTTCCGGCGAAAACGCACACCACGGCTCTTTCTGAGAAAAAGCAAGCACGGAGGACGAGAACCGCTTTTGCCCTGCGTAGCGTTCCGGGCAGCGGGTAGAACCAGGCAGAGAATTCCCGGCTAGCAGCTTCCCTGTGGCGGGGAAGTGCAAACGTACACGTTTTCGGCCGAAAACGCGTTTTCCGGCGAAAACGCACACCACGGCTCTTTCTGAGAAAAAGCAAGCACGGAGGACGAGAACCGCTTTTGCCCTGCGTAGCGTTCCGGGCAGCGGGTAGAACCAGGCAGAGAATTCCCGGCTAGCAGCTTCCCTGTGGCGGGGAAGTGCAAACGTACACGTTTTCGGCCGAAAACGCGTTTTCCGGCGAAAACGCACACCACGGCTCTTTCTGAGAAAAAGCAAGCACGGAGGACGAGAACCGCTTTTGCCCTGCGTAGCGTTCCGGGCAGCGGGTAGAACCAGGCAGAGAATTCCCGGCTAGCAGCTTCCCTGTGGCGGGGAAGTGCAAACGTACACGTTTTCGGCCGAAAACGCGTTTTCCGGCGAAAACGCACACCACGGCTCTTTCTGAGAAAAAGCAAGCACGGAGGACGAGAACCGCTTTTGCCCTGCGTAGCGTTCCGGGCAGCGGGTAGAACCAGGCAGAGAATTCCCGGCTAGCAGCTTCCCTGTGGCGGGGAAGTGCAAACGTACACGTTTTCGGCCGAAAACGCGTTTTCCGGCGAAAACGCACACCACGGCTCTTTCTGAGAAAAAGCAAGCACGGAGGACGAGAACCGCTTTTGCCCTGCGTAGCGTTCCGGGCAGCGGGTAGAACCAGGCAGAGAATTCCCGGCTAGCAGCTTCCCTGTGGCGGGGAAGTGCAAACGTACACGTTTTCGGCCGAAAACGCGTTTTCCGGCGAAAACGCACACCACGGCTCTTTCTGAGAAAAAGCAAGCACGGAGGACGAGAACCGCTTTTGCCCTGCGTAGCGTTCCGGGCAGCGGGTAGAACCAGGCAGAGAATTCCCGGCTAGCAGCTTCCCTGTGGCGGGGAAGTGCAAACGTACACGTTTTCGGCCGAAAACGCGTTTTCCGGCGAAAACGCACACCACGGCTCTTTCTGAGAAAAAGCAAGCACGGAGGACGAGAACCGCTTTTGCCCTGCGTAGCGTTCCGGGCAGCGGGTAGAACCAGGCAGAGAATTCCCGGCTAGCAGCTTCCCTGTGGCGGGGAAGTGCAAACGTACACGTTTTCGGCCGAAAACGCGTTTTCCGGCGAAAACGCACACCACGGCTCTTTCTGAGAAAAAGCAAGCACGGAGGACGAGAACCGCTTTTGCCCTGCGTAGCGTTCCGGGCAGCGGGTAGAACCAGGCAGAGAATTCCCGGCTAGCAGCTTCCCTGTGGCGGGGAAGTGCAAACGTACACGTTTTCGGCCGAAAACGCGTTTTCCGGCGAAAACGCACACCACGGCTCTTTCTGAGAAAAAGCAAGCACGGAGGACGAGAACCGCTTTTGCCCTGCGTAGCGTTCCGGGCAGCGGGTAGAACCAGGCAGAGAATTCCCGGCTAGCAGCTTCCCTGTGGCGGGGAAGTGCAAACGTACACGTTTTCGGCCGAAAACGCGTTTTCCGGCGAAAACGCACACCACGGCTCTTTCTGAGAAAAAGCAAGCACGGAGGACGAGAACCGCTTTTGCCCTGCGTAGCGTTCCGGGCAGCGGGTAGAACCAGGCAGAGAATTCCCGGCTAGCAGCTTCCCTGTGGCGGGGAAGTGCAAACGTACACGTTTTCGGCCGAAAACGCGTTTTCCGGCGAAAACGCACACCACGGCTCTTTCTGAGAAAAAGCAAGCACGGAGGACGAGAACCGCTTTTGCCCTGCGTAGCGTTCCGGGCAGCGGGTAGAACCAGGCAGAGAATTCCCGGCTAGCAGCTTCCCTGTGGCGGGGAAGTGCAAACGTACACGTTTTCGGCCGAAAACGCGTTTTCCGGCGAAAACGCACACCACGGCTCTTTCTGAGAAAAAGCAAGCACGGAGGACGAGAACCGCTTTTGCCCTGCGTAGCGTTCCGGGCAGCGGGTAGAACCAGGCAGAGAATTCCCGGCTAGCAGCTTCCCTGTGGCGGGGAAGTGCAAACGTACACGTTTTCGGCCGAAAACGCGTTTTCCGGCGAAAACGCACACCACGGCTCTTTCTGAGAAAAAGCAAGCACGGAGGACGAGAACCGCTTTTGCCCTGCGTAGCGTTCCGGGCAGCGGGTAGAACCAGGCAGAGAATTCCCGGCTAGCAGCTTCCCTGTGGCGGGGAAGTGCAAACGTACACGTTTTCGGCCGAAAACGCGTTTTCCGGCGAAAACGCACACCACGGCTCTTTCTGAGAAAAAGCAAGCACGGAGGACGAGAACCGCTTTTGCCCTGCGTAGCGTTCCGGGCAGCGGGTAGAACCAGGCAGAGAATTCCCGGCTAGCAGCTTCCCTGTGGCGGGGAAGTGCAAACGTACACGTTTTCGGCCGAAAACGCGTTTTCCGGCGAAAACGCACACCACGGCTCTTTCTGAGAAAAAGCAAGCACGGAGGACGAGAACCGCTTTTGCCCTGCGTAGCGTTCCGGGCAGCGGGTAGAACCAGGCAGAGAATTCCCGGCTAGCAGCTTCCCTGTGGCGGGGAAGTGCAAACGTACACGTTTTCGGCCGAAAACGCGTTTTCCGGCGAAAACGCACACCACGGCTCTTTCTGAGAAAAAGCAAGCACGGAGGACGAGAACCGCTTTTGCCCTGCGTAGCGTTCCGGGCAGCGGGTAGAACCAGGCAGAGAATTCCCGGCTAGCAGCTTCCCTGTGGCGGGGAAGTGCAAACGTACACGTTTTCGGCCGAAAACGCGTTTTCCGGCGAAAACGCACACCACGGCTCTTTCTGAGAAAAAGCAAGCACGGAGGACGAGAACCGCTTTTGCCCTGCGTAGCGTTCCGGGCAGCGGGTAGAACCAGGCAGAGAATTCCCGGCTAGCAGCTTCCCTGTGGCGGGGAAGTGCAAACGTACACGTTTTCGGCCGAAAACGCGTTTTCCGGCGAAAACGCACACCACGGCTCTTTCTGAGAAAAAGCAAGCACGGAGGACGAGAACCGCTTTTGCCCTGCGTAGCGTTCCGGGCAGCGGGTAGAACCAGGCAGAGAATTCCCGGCTAGCAGCTTCCCTGTGGCGGGGAAGTGCAAACGTACACGTTTTCGGCCGAAAACGCGTTTTCCGGCGAAAACGCACACCACGGCTCTTTCTGAGAAAAAGCAAGCACGGAGGACGAGAACCGCTTTTGCCCTGCGTAGCGTTCCGGGCAGCGGGTAGAACCAGGCAGAGAATTCCCGGCTAGCAGCTTCCCTGTGGCGGGGAAGTGCAAACGTACACGTTTTCGGCCGAAAACGCGTTTTCCGGCGAAAACGCACACCACGGCTCTTTCTGAGAAAAAGCAAGCACGGAGGACGAGAACCGCTTTTGCCCTGCGTAGCGTTCCGGGCAGCGGGTAGAACCAGGCAGAGAATTCCCGGCTAGCAGCTTCCCTGTGGCGGGGAAGTGCAAACGTACACGTTTTCGGCCGAAAACGCGTTTTCCGGCGAAAACGCACACCACGGCTCTTTCTGAGAAAAAGCAAGCACGGAGGACGAGAACCGCTTTTGCCCTGCGTAGCGTTCCGGGCAGCGGGTAGAACCAGGCAGAGAATTCCCGGCTAGCAGCTTCCCTGTGGCGGGGAAGTGCAAACGTACACGTTTTCGGCCGAAAACGCGTTTTCCGGCGAAAACGCACACCACGGCTCTTTCTGAGAAAAAGCAAGCACGGAGGACGAGAACCGCTTTTGCCCTGCGTAGCGTTCCGGGCAGCGGGTAGAACCAGGCAGAGAATTCCCGGCTAGCAGCTTCCCTGTGGCGGGGAAGTGCAAACGTACACGTTTTCGGCCGAAAACGCGTTTTCCGGCGAAAACGCACACCACGGCTCTTTCTGAGAAAAAGCAAGCACGGAGGACGAGAACCGCTTTTGCCCTGCGTAGCGTTCCGGGCAGCGGGTAGAACCAGGCAGAGAATTCCCGGCTAGCAGCTTCCCTGTGGCGGGGAAGTGCAAACGTACACGTTTTCGGCCGAAAACGCGTTTTCCGGCGAAAACGCACACCACGGCTCTTTCTGAGAAAAAGCAAGCACGGAGGACGAGAACCGCTTTTGCCCTGCGTAGCGTTCCGGGCAGCGGGTAGAACCAGGCAGAGAATTCCCGGCTAGCAGCTTCCCTGTGGCGGGGAAGTGCAAACGTACACGTTTTCGGCCGAAAACGCGTTTTCCGGCGAAAACGCACACCACGGCTCTTTCTGAGAAAAAGCAAGCACGGAGGACGAGAACCGCTTTTGCCCTGCGTAGCGTTCCGGGCAGCGGGTAGAACCAGGCAGAGAATTCCCGGCTAGCAGCTTCCCTGTGGCGGGGAAGTGCAAACGTACACGTTTTCGGCCGAAAACGCGTTTTCCGGCGAAAACGCACACCACGGCTCTTTCTGAGAAAAAGCAAGCACGGAGGACGAGAACCGCTTTTGCCCTGCGTAGCGTTCCGGGCAGCGGGTAGAACCAGGCAGAGAATTCCCGGCTAGCAGCTTCCCTGTGGCGGGGAAGTGCAAACGTACACGTTTTCGGCCGAAAACGCGTTTTCCGGCGAAAACGCACACCACGGCTCTTTCTGAGAAAAAGCAAGCACGGAGGACGAGAACCGCTTTTGCCCTGCGTAGCGTTCCGGGCAGCGGGTAGAACCAGGCAGAGAATTCCCGGCTAGCAGCTTCCCTGTGGCGGGGAAGTGCAAACGTACACGTTTTCGGCCGAAAACGCGTTTTCCGGCGAAAACGCACACCACGGCTCTTTCTGAGAAAAAGCAAGCACGGAGGACGAGAACCGCTTTTGCCCTGCGTAGCGTTCCGGGCAGCGGGTAGAACCAGGCAGAGAATTCCCGGCTAGCAGCTTCCCTGTGGCGGGGAAGTGCAAACGTACACGTTTTCGGCCGAAAACGCGTTTTCCGGCGAAAACGCACACCACGGCTCTTTCTGAGAAAAAGCAAGCACGGAGGACGAGAACCGCTTTTGCCCTGCGTAGCGTTCCGGGCAGCGGGTAGAACCAGGCAGAGAATTCCCGGCTAGCAGCTTCCCTGTGGCGGGGAAGTGCAAACGTACACGTTTTCGGCCGAAAACGCGTTTTCCGGCGAAAACGCACACCACGGCTCTTTCTGAGAAAAAGCAAGCACGGAGGACGAGAACCGCTTTTGCCCTGCGTAGCGTTCCGGGCAGCGGGTAGAACCAGGCAGAGAATTCCCGGCTAGCAGCTTCCCTGTGGCGGGGAAGTGCAAACGTACACGTTTTCGGCCGAAAACGCGTTTTCCGGCGAAAACGCACACCACGGCTCTTTCTGAGAAAAAGCAAGCACGGAGGACGAGAACCGCTTTTGCCCTGCGTAGCGTTCCGGGCAGCGGGTAGAACCAGGCAGAGAATTCCCGGCTAGCAGCTTCCCTGTGGCGGGGAAGTGCAAACGTACACGTTTTCGGCCGAAAACGCGTTTTCCGGCGAAAACGCACACCACGGCTCTTTCTGAGAAAAAGCAAGCACGGAGGACGAGAACCGCTTTTGCCCTGCGTAGCGTTCCGGGCAGCGGGTAGAACCAGGCAGAGAATTCCCGGCTAGCAGCTTCCCTGTGGCGGGGAAGTGCAAACGTACACGTTTTCGGCCGAAAACGCGTTTTCCGGCGAAAACGCACACCACGGCTCTTTCTGAGAAAAAGCAAGCACGGAGGACGAGAACCGCTTTTGCCCTGCGTAGCGTTCCGGGCAGCGGGTAGAACCAGGCAGAGAATTCCCGGCTAGCAGCTTCCCTGTGGCGGGGAAGTGCAAACGTACACGTTTTCGGCCGAAAACGCGTTTTCCGGCGAAAACGCACACCACGGCTCTTTCTGAGAAAAAGCAAGCACGGAGGACGAGAACCGCTTTTGCCCTGCGTAGCGTTCCGGGCAGCGGGTAGAACCAGGCAGAGAATTCCCGGCTAGCAGCTTCCCTGTGGCGGGGAAGTGCAAACGTACACGTTTTCGGCCGAAAACGCGTTTTCCGGCGAAAACGCACACCACGGCTCTTTCTGAGAAAAAGCAAGCACGGAGGACGAGAACCGCTTTTGCCCTGCGTAGCGTTCCGGGCAGCGGGTAGAACCAGGCAGAGAATTCCCGGCTAGCAGCTTCCCTGTGGCGGGGAAGTGCAAACGTACACGTTTTCGGCCGAAAACGCGTTTTCCGGCGAAAACGCACACCACGGCTCTTTCTGAGAAAAAGCAAGCACGGAGGACGAGAACCGCTTTTGCCCTGCGTAGCGTTCCGGGCAGCGGGTAGAACCAGGCAGAGAATTCCCGGCTAGCAGCTTCCCTGTGGCGGGGAAGTGCAAACGTACACGTTTTCGGCCGAAAACGCGTTTTCCGGCGAAAACGCACACCACGGCTCTTTCTGAGAAAAAGCAAGCACGGAGGACGAGAACCGCTTTTGCCCTGCGTAGCGTTCCGGGCAGCGGGTAGAACCAGGCAGAGAATTCCCGGCTAGCAGCTTCCCTGTGGCGGGGAAGTGCAAACGTACACGTTTTCGGCCGAAAACGCGTTTTCCGGCGAAAACGCACACCACGGCTCTTTCTGAGAAAAAGCAAGCACGGAGGACGAGAACCGCTTTTGCCCTGCGTAGCGTTCCGGGCAGCGGGTAGAACCAGGCAGAGAATTCCCGGCTAGCAGCTTCCCTGTGGCGGGGAAGTGCAAACGTACACGTTTTCGGCCGAAAACGCGTTTTCCGGCGAAAACGCACACCACGGCTCTTTCTGAGAAAAAGCAAGCACGGAGGACGAGAACCGCTTTTGCCCTGCGTAGCGTTCCGGGCAGCGGGTAGAACCAGGCAGAGAATTCCCGGCTAGCAGCTTCCCTGTGGCGGGGAAGTGCAAACGTACACGTTTTCGGCCGCAAACGCGTTTTCCGGCGAAAACGCACACCACGGCTCTTTCTGAGAAAAAGCAAGCACGGAGGACGAGAACCGCTTTTGCCCTGCGTAGCGTTCCGGGCAGCGGGTAGAACCAGGCAGAGAATTCCCGGCTAGCAGCTTCCCTGTGGCGGGGAAGTGCAAACGTACACGTTTTCGGCCGAAAACGCGTTTTCCGGCGAAAACGCACACCACGGCTCTTTCTGAGAAAAAGCAAGCACGGAGGACGAGAACCGCTTTTGCCCTGCGTAGCGTTCCGGGCAGCGGGTAGAACCAGGCAGAGAATTCCCGGCTAGCAGCTTCCCTGTGGCGGGGAAGTGCAAACGTACACGTTTTCGGCCGAAAACGCGTTTTCCGGCGAAAACGCACACCACGGCTCTTTCTGAGAAAAAGCAAGCACGGAGGACGAGAACCGCTTTTGCCCTGCGTAGCGTTCCGGGCAGCGGGTAGAACCAGGCAGAGAATTCCCGGCTAGCAGCTTCCCTGTGGCGGGGAAGTGCAAACGTACACGTTTTCGGCCGAAAACGCGTTTTCCGGCGAAAACGCACACCACGGCTCTGTCTGAGAAAAAGCAAGCACGGAGGACGAGAACCGCTTTTGCCCTGCGTAGCGTTCCGGGCAGCGGGTAGAACCAGGCAGAGAAATCCCGGCTAGCAGCTTCCCTGTGGCGGGGAAGTGCAAACGTACACGTTTTCGGCCGAAAACGCGTTTTCCGGCGAAAACGCACACCACGGCTCTTTCTGAGAAAAAGCAAGCACGGAGGACGAGAACCGCTTTTGCCCTGCGTAGCGTTCCGGGCAGCGGGTAGAACCAGGCAGAGAATTCCCGGCTAGCAGCTTCCCTGTGGCGGGGAAGTGCAAACGTACACGTTTTCGGCCGAAAACGCGTTTTCCGGCGAAAACGCACACCACGGATCTTTCTGAGAAAAAGCAAGCACGGAGGACGAGAACCGCTTTTGCCCTGCGTAGCGTTCCGGGCAGCGGGTAGAACCAGGCAGAGAATTCCCGGCTAGCAGCTTCCCTGTGGCGGGGAAGTGCAAACGTACACGTTTTCGGCCGAAAACGCCTTTTCCGGCGAAAACGCACACCACGGCTCTTTCTGAGAAAAAGCAAGCACGGAGGACGAGAACCGCTTTTGCCCTGCGTAGCGTTCCGGGCAGCGGGTAGAACCAGGCAGAGAATTCCCGGCTAGCAGCTTCCCTGTGGCGGGGAAGTGCAAACGTACACGTTTTCGGCCGAAAACGCGTTTTCCGGCGAAAACGCACACCACGGCTCTTTCTGAGAAAAAGCAAGCACGGAGGACGAGAACCGCTTTTGCCCTGCGTAGCGTTCCGGGCACCGGGTAGAACCAGGCAGAGAATTCCCGGCTAGCAGCTTCCCTGTTGCGGGGAAGTGCAAACGTACACGTTTTCGGCCGAAAACGCGTTTTCCGGCGAAAACGCACAACACGGCTCTTTCTGAGAAAAAGCAAGCACGGAGGACGAGAACCGCTTTTGCCCTGCGTAGCGTTCCGGGCAGCGGGTAGAACCAGGCAGAGAATTCCCGGCTAGCAGCTTCCCTGTGGCGGGGAAGTGCAAACGTACACGTTTTCGGCCGAAAACGCGTTTTCCGGCGAAAACGCACACCACGGCTCTTTCTGAGAAAAAGCAAGCACGGAGGACGAGAACCGCTTTTGCCCTGCGTAGCGTTCCGGGCAGCGGGTAGAACCAGGCAGAGAATTCCCGGCTAGCAGCTTCCCTGTGGCGGGGAAGTGCAAACGTACACGTTTTCGGCCGAAAACGCGTTTTCCGGCGAAAAGGCACACCACGGCTCTTTCTGAGAAAAAGCAAGCACGGAGGACGAGAACCGCTTTTGCCCTGCGTAGCGTTCCGGGCAGCGGGTAGAACCAGGCAGAGAATTCCCGGCTAGCAGCTTCCCTGTGGCGGGGAAGTGCAAACGTACACGTTTTCGGCCGCAAACGCGTTTTCCGGCGAAAACGCACACCACGGCTCTTTCTGAGAAAAAGCAAGCACGGAGGACGAGAACCGCTTTTGCCCTGCGTAGCGTTCCGGGCAGCGGGTAGAACCAGGCAGAGAATTCCCGGCTAGCAGCTTCCCTGTGGCGGGGAAGTGCAAACGTACACGTTTTCGGCCGAAAACGCGTTTTCCGGCGAAAAGGCACACCACGGCTCTTTCTGAGAAAAAGCAAGCACGGAGGACGAGAACCGCTTTTGCCCTGCGTAGCGTTCCGGGCAGCGGGTAGAACCAGGCAGAGAATTCCCGGCTAGCAGCTTCCCTGTGGCGGGGAAGTGCAAACGTACACGTTTTCGGCCGAAAACGCGTTTTCCGGCGAAATCGCACACCACGGCTCTGTCTGAGAAAAAGCAAGCACGGAGGACGAGAACCGCTTTTGCCCTGCGTAGCGTTCCGGGCAGCGGGTAGAACCAGGCAGAGAATTCCCGGCTAGCAGCTTCCCTGTGGCGGGGAAGTGCAAACGTACACGTTTTCGGCCGAAAACGCGTTTTCCGGCGAAAACGCACACCACGGCTCTGTCTGAGAAAAAGCAAGCACGGAGGACGAGAACCGCTTTTGCCCTGCGTAGCGTTCCGGGCAGCGGGTAGAACCAGGCAGAGAATTCCCGGCTAGCAGCTTCCCTGTGGCGGGGAAGTGCAAACGTACACGTTTTCGGCCGAAAACGCGTTTTCCGGCGAAAACGCACACCGCGGCTCTTTCTGAGAAAAAGCAAGCACGGAGGACGAGAACCGCTTTTGCCCTGCGTAGCGTTCCGGACAGCGGGTAGAACCAGGCAGAGAATTCCCGGCTAGCAGCTTCCCTGTGGCGGGGAAGTGCAAACGTACACGTTTTCGGCCGAAAATGCGTTTTCCGGTGAAAACGCACACCACGGCTCTTTCTGAGAAAAAGCAAGCACGGAGGACGAGAACCGCTTTTGCCCTGCGTAGCGTACCGGGCAGCGGGTAGAACCAGGCAGAGAATTCCCTGCTAGCAGCTTCCCTGTGGCGGGGAAGTGCAAACGTACACGTTTTCGGCCGAAAACGCGTTTTCCGGCGAAAACGCACACCACGGCTCTTTCTGAGATAAAGCAAGCACAGAGGACGAGAACCGCTTTTGCCCTGCGTACCGTTCCGGGCAGCGGGTAGAACCAGGCAGAGAATTCCCGGCTAGCAGCTTCCCTGTGGCGAGGAAGTGCAAACGTACACGTTTTCGGCCGAAAACTCGTTTTCCGGCGAAAACGCACACCACGGCTCTGTCTGAGAAAAAGCAAGCACGGAGGACGAGAACCGCTTTTGCCCTGCGTAGCGTTCCGGGCAGCGGGTAGAACCAGGCAGAGAATTCCCGGCTAGCAGCTTCCCTGTGGCGGGGAAGTGCAAACGTACACGATTTCGGCCGAAAACGCGTTTTCCGGCGAAAACGCACACCACGGCTCTTTCTGAGAAAAAGCAAGCACGGAGGACGAGAACCGCTTTTGCCCTGCGTAGCGTTCCGGGCAGCGGGTAGAACCAGGCAGAGAATTCCCGGCTAGCAGCTTCCCTGTGGCGGGGAAGTGCAAACGTACACGTTTTCGGCCGAAAACGCGTTTTCCGGCGAAAACGCACACCACGGCTCTGTCTGAGAAAAAGCAAGCACGGAGGACGAGAACCGCTTTTGCCCTGCGTAGCGTTCCGGGCAGCGGGTAGAACCAGGCAGAGAATTCCCGGCTAGCAGCTTCCCTGTGGCGGGGAAGTGCAAACGTACACGTTTTCGGCCGAAAACGCGTTTTCCGGCGAAAACGCACACCACGGCTCTTTCTGAGAAAAAGCAAGCACGGAGGACGAGAACCGCTTTTGCCCTGCGTAGCGTTCCGGGCAGCGGGTAGAACCAGGCAGAGAATTCCCGGCTAGCAGCTTCCCTGTGGCGGGGAAGTGCAAACGTACACGTTTTCGGCCGAAAACGCGTTTTCCGGCGAAAAGGCACACCACGGCTCTTTCTGAGAAAAAGCAAGCACGGAGGACGAGAACCGCTTTTGCCCTGCGTAGCGTTCCGGGCAGCGGGTAGAACCAGGCAGAGAATTCCCGGCTAGCAGCTTCCCTGTGGCGGGGAAGTGCAAACGTACACGTTTTCGGCCGAAAACGCGTTTTCCGCCGAAAACGCACACCACGGATCTTTCTGAGAAAAAGCAAGCACGGAGGACGAGAACCGCTTTTGCCCTGCGTAGCGTTCCGGGCAGCGGGTAGAACCAGGCAGAGAATTCCCGGCTAGCAGCTTCCCTGTGGCGGGGAAGTGCAAACGTACACGTTTTCGGCCGAAAACGCGTTTTCCGGCGAAAACGCACACCACGGCTCTTTCTGAGAAAAAGCAAGCACGGAGGACGAGAACCGCTTTTGCCCTGCGTAGCGTTCCGGGCAGCGGGTAGAACCAGGCAGAGAATTCCCGGCTAGCAGCTTCCCTGTGGCGAGGAAGTGCAAACGTACACGTTTTCGGCCGAAAACGCGTTTTCCGGCGAAAACGCACACCACGGCTCTTTCTGAGACAAAGCAAGCACGGAGGACGAGAACCGCTTTTGCCCTGCGTAGCGTACCGGGCAGCGGGTAGAACCAGGCAGAGAATTCCCGGCTAGCAGCTTCCCTGTGGCGGGGAAGTGCAAACGTACACGTTTTCGGCCGAAAACGCGTTTTCCGGCGAAAACGCACAACACGGCTCTTTCTGAGAAAAAGCAAGCACGGAGGACGAGAACCGCTTTTGCCCTGCGTAGCGTTCCGGGCAGCGGGTAGAACCAGGCAGAGAATTCCCGGCTAGCAGCTTCCCTGTGGCGGGGAAGTGCAAACGTACACGTTTTCGGCCGAAAACGCGTTTTCCGGCGAAAACGCACACCACGGCTCTTTCTGAGAAAAAGCAAGCACGGAGGACGAGAACCGCTTTTGCCCTGCGTAGCGTTCCGGGCAGCGGGTAGAACCAGGCAGAGAATTCCCGGCTAGCAGCTTCCCTGTGGCGGGGAAGTGCAAACGTACACGTTTTCGGCCGAAAACGCGTTTTCCGGCGAAAAGGCACACCGCGGCTCTTTCTGAGAAAAAGCAAGCACGGAGGACGAGAACCGCTTTTGCCCTGCGTAGCGTTCCGGGCAGCGGGTAGAACCAGGCAGAGAATTCCCGGCTAGCAGCTTCACTGTGGCGGGGAAGTGCAAACGTACACGTTTTCGGCCGCAAACGCGTTTTCCGGCGAAAAGGCACACCACGGCTCTTTCTGAGAAAAAGCAAGCACGGAGGACGAGAACCGCTTTTGCCCTGCGTAGCGTTCCGGGCAGCGGGTAGAACCAGGCAGAGAATTCCCGGCTAGCAGCTTCCCTGTGGCGGGGAAGTGCAAACGTACACGTTTTCGGCCGAAAACGCGTTTTCCGGCGAAAACGCACACCACGGCTCTGTCTGAGAAAAAGCAAGCACGGAGGACGAGAACCGCTTTTGCCCTGCGTAGCGTTCCGGGCAGCGGGTAGAACCAGGCAGAGAATTCCCGGCTAGCAGCTTCCCTGTGGCGGGGAAGTGCAAACGTACACGTTTTCGGCCGAAAACGCGTTTTCCGGCGAAAAGGCACACCACGGCTCTTTCTGAGAAAAAGCAAGCACGGAGGACGAGAACCGCTTTTGCCCTGCGTAGCGTTCCGGGCAGCGGGTAGAACCAGGCAGAGAATTCCCGGCTAGCAGCTTCCCTGTGGCGGGGAAGTGCAAACGTACACGTTTTCGGCCAAAAACGCGTTTTCCGGCGAAATCGCACACCACGGCTCTGTCTGAGAAAAAGCAAGCACGGAGGACGAGAACCGCTTTTGCCCTGCGTAGCGTTCCGGGCAGCGGGTAGAACCAGGCAGAGAATTCCCGGCTAGCAGCTTCCCTGTGGCGGGGAAGTGCAAACGTACACGTTTTCGGCCGAAAACGCGTTTTCCGGCGAAAACGCACACCACGGCTCTGTCTGAGAAAAAGCAAGCACGGAGGACGAGAACCGCTTTTGCCCTGCGTAGCGTTCGGGGCAGCGGGTAGAACCAGGCAGAGAATTCCCGGCTAGCAGCTTCCCTGTGGCGGGGAAGTGCAAACGTACACGTTTTCGGCCGAAAACGCGTTTTCCGGCGAAAACGCACACCATGGATCTTTCTGAGAAAAAGCAAGCACGGAGGACGAGAACCGCTTTTGCCCTGCGTAGCGTTCCGGGCAGCGGGTAGAACCAGGCAGAGAATTCCCGGCTAGCAGCTTCCCTGTGGCGGGGAAGTGCAAACGTACACGTTTTCGGCCGAAAACGCGTTTTCCGGCGAAAACGCACACCACGGCTCTTTCTGAGACAAAGCAAGCACGGAGGAGGAGAACCGCTTTTGCCCTGCGTAGCGTTCCGGGCAGCGGGTAGAACCAGGCAGAGAATTCCCGGCTAGCAGCTTCCCTGTGGCGGGGAAGTGCAAACGTACACGTTTTCGGCCGAAAACGCGTTTTCCGGCGAAAACGCACACCACGGCTCTTTCTGAGAAAAAGCAAGCACGGAGGACGAGAACCGCTTTTGCCCTGCGTAGCGTTCCGGGCAGCGGGTAGAACCAGGCAGAGAATTCCCGGCTAGCAGCTTCCCTGTGGCGGGGAAGTGCAAACGTACACGTTTTCGGCCGAAAACGCGTTTTCCGGCGAAAACGCACACCACGGCTCTTTCTGAGAAAAAGCAAGCACGGAGGACGAGAACCGCTTTTGCCCTGCGTAGCGTTCCGGGCAGCGGGTAGAACCAGGCAGAGAATTCCCGGCTAGCAGCTTCCCTGTGGCGGGGAAGTGCAAACGTACACGTTTTCGGCCGAAAACGCGTTTTCCGGCGAAAACGCACACCACGGCTCTTTCTGAGAAAAAGCAAGCACGGAGGACGAGAACCGCTTTTGCCCTGCGTAGCGTTCCGGGCAGCGGGTAGAACCAGGCAGAGAATTCCCGGCTAGCAGCTTCCCTGTGGCGGGGAAGTGCAAACGTACACGTTTTCGGCCGAAAACGCGTTTTCCGGCGAAAACGCACACCACGGCTCTTTCTGAGAAAAAGCAAGCACGGAGGACGAGAACCGCTTTTGCCCTGCGTAGCGTTCCGGGCAGCGGGTAGAACCAGGCAGAGAATTCCCGGCTAGCAGCTTCCCTGTGGCGGGGAAGTGCAAACGTACACGTTTTCGGCCGAAAACGCGTTTTCCGGCGAAAACGCACACCACGGCTCTTTCTGAGAAAAAGCAAGCATGGAGGACGAGAACCGCTTTTGCCCTGCGTAGCGTTCCGGGCAGCGGGTAGAACCAGGCAGAGAATTCCCGGCTAGCAGCTTCCCTGTGGCGGGGAAGTGCAAACGTACACGTTTTCGGCCGAAAACGCGTTTTCCGGCGAAAACGCACACCACGGCTCTTTCTGAGAAAAAGCAAGCACGGAGGACGAGAACCGCTTTTACCCTGCGTAGCGTTCCGGGCAGCGGGTAGAACCAGGCAGAGAATTCCCGGCTAGCAGCTTCCCTGTGGCGGGGAAGTGCAAACGTACACGTTTTCGGCCGAAAACGCGTTTTCCGGCGAAAACTCACACCACGGCTCTTTCTGAGAAAAAGCAAGCAAGGAGGAGGAGAACCGCTTTTGCCCTGCGTAACGTTCCGGGCAGCGGGTAGAACCAGGCAGAGAATTCCCGGCTAGCAGCTTCCCTGTGGCGGGGAAGTGCGAACGTACACGTTTTCGGCCGAAAACGCGTTTTCCGGCGAAAACGCACACCACGGCTCTTTCTGAGACAAAGCAAGCACGGAGGACGAGAACCGCTTTTGCCCTGCGTAGCGTTCCGGGCAGCGGGTAGAACCAGGCAGAGAATTCCCGGCTAGCAGCTTCCCTGTGGCGGGGAAGTGCAAACGTACACGTTTTCGGCCGGAAACGCGTTTTCCGGCAAAAACGCACACCACGGCTCTTTCTGAGAAAAAGCAAGCACGGAGGACGAGAACCGCTTTTGCCCTGCGTAGCGTTCCGGGCAGCGGGTAGAACCAGGCAGAGAATTCCCGGCTAGCAGCTTCCCTGTGGCGGGGAAGTGCAAACGTACACGTTTTCGGCCGAAAACGCGTTTTCCGGCGAAAACGCACACCACGGCTCTTTCTGAGAAAAAGCAAGCACGGAGGACGAGAACCGCTTTTGCCCTGCGTAGCGTTCCGGGCAGCGGGTAGAACCAGGCAGAGAATTCCCGGCTAGCAGCTTCCCTGTGGCGGGGAAGTGCAAACGTAGACGTTTTCGGCCGAAAACGCGTTTTCCGGCGAAAACGCACACCACGGCTCTTTCTGAGAAAAAGCAAGCACGGAGGACGAGAACCGCTTTTGCCCTGCGTAGCGTTCCGGGCAGCGGGTAGAACCAGGCAGAGAATTCCCGGCTAGCAGCTTCCCTGTGGCGGGGAAGTGCAAACGTACACGTTTTCGGCCGAAAACGCGTTTTCCGGCGAAAACGCACACCACGGCTCTTTCTGAGAAAAAGCAAGCACGGAGGACGAGAACCGCTTTTGCCCTGCGTAGCGTTCCGAGCAGCCGGTAGAACCAGGCAGAGAATTCCCGGCTAGCAGCTTCCCTGTGGCGGGGAAGTGCAAACGTACACGTTTTCGGCCGAAAACGCGTTTTCCGGCGAAAACGCACACCACGGCTCTTTCTGAGAAAAAGCAAGCACGGAGGACGAGAACCGCTTTTGCCCTGCGTAGCGTTCCGGGCAGCGGGTAGAAGCAGGCAGAGAATTCCCGGCTAGCAGCTTCCCTGTGGCGGGGAAGTGCAAACGTACACGTTTTCGGCCGAAAACGCGTTTTCCGGCGAAAACGCACACCACGGCTCTTTCTGAGAAAAAGCAAGCACGGAGGACGAGAACCGCTTTTGCCCTGCGTAGCGTTCCGGGCAGCGGGTAGAACCAGGCAGAGAATTGCCGGCTAGCAGCTTCCCTGTGGCGGGGAAGTGCAAACGTACACGTTTTCGTCCAAAAACGCGTTTTCCGGCGAAAAGGCACACCACGGCTCTTTCTGAGAAAAAGCAAGCACGGAGGACGAGAACCGCTTTTGCCCTGCGTAGCGTTCCGGGCAGCGGGTAGAACCAGGCAGAGAATTCCCGGCTAGCAGCTTCCCTGTGGCGGGGAAGTGCAAACGTACACGTTTTCGGCCGAAAACGCGTTTTCCGGCGAAAACGCACACCACGGCTCTTTCTGAGAAAAAGCAAGCACGGAGGACGAGAACCGCTTTTGCCCTGCGTAGCGTTCCGGGCAGCGGGTAGAACCAGGCAGAGAATTCCCGGCTAGCAGCTTCCCTGTGGCGGGGAAGTGCAAACGTACACGTTTTCGGCCGAAAACGCGTTTTCCGGCGAAAACGCACACCACGGCTCTTTCTGAGAAAAAGCAAGCACGGAGGACGAGAACCGCTTTTGCCCTGCGTAGCGTTCCGGGCAGCGGGTAGAACCAGGCAGAGAATTCCCGGCTAGCAGCTTCCCTGTGGCGGGGAAGTGCAAACGTACACGTTTTCGGCCGAAAACGCGTTTTCCGGCGAAAACTCACACCACGGCTCTTTCTGAGAAAAAGCAAGCAAGGAGGAGGAGAACCGCTTTTGCCCTGCGTAACGTTCCGGGCAGCGGGTAGAACCAGGCAGAGAATTCCCGGCTAGCAGCTTCCCTGTGGCGGGGAAGTGCGAACGTACACGTTTTCGGCCGAAAACGCGTTTTCCGGCGAAAACGCACACCACGGCTCTTTCTGAGACAAAGCAAGCACGGAGGACGAGAACCGCTTTTGCCCTGCGTAGCGTTCCGGGCAGCGGGTAGAACCAGGCAGAGAATTCCCGGCTAGCAGCTTCCCTGTGGCGGGGAAGTGCAAACGTACACGTTTTCGGCCGGAAACGCGTTTTCCGGCAAAAACGCACACCACGGCTCTTTCTGAGAAAAAGCAAGCACGGAGGACGAGAACCGCTTTTGGCCTGCGTAGCGTTCCGGGCAGCGGGTAGAACCAGGCAGAGAATTCCCGGCTAGCAGCTTCCCTGTGGCGGCGAAGTGCAAACGTACACGTTTTCGGCCGGAAACGCGTTTTCCGGCGAAAAGGCACACCACGGCTCTTTCTGAGAAAAAGCAAGCACCGAGGACGAGAACCGCTATTGCCCTGCGTAGCGTTCCGGGCAGCGGGTAGAACCAGGCAGAGAATTCCCGGCTAGCAGCTTCCCTGTGGCGGGGAAGTGCAAACGTACACGTTTTCGGCCGAAAACGCGTTTTCCGGCAAAAACGCACACCACGGCTCTTTCTGAGAAAAAGCAAGCACGGAGGACGAGAACCGCTTTTGCCCTGCGTAGCGTTCCGGGCAGCGGGTAGAACCAGGCAGAGAATTCCCGGCTAGCAGCTTCCCTGTGGCGGGGAAGTGCAAACGTACACGTTTTCGGCCGAAAACGCGTTTTCCGGCGAAAACGCACACCACGGCTCTTTCTGAGAAAAAGCAAGCACGGAGGACGAGAACCGCTTTTGCCCTGCGTAGCGTTCCGGGCAGCGGGTAGAACCAGGAAGAGAATTCCCGGCTAGCAGCTTCCCTGTGGCGGGGAAGTGCAAACGTACACGTTTTCGGCCGAAAACGCGTTTTCCGGCGAAAACGCACACCACGGCTCTTTCTGAGAAAAAGCAAGCACGGAGGACGAGAACCGCTTTTGCCCTGCGTAGCGTTCCGAGCAGCCGGTAGAACCAGGCAGAGAATTCCCGGCTAGCAGCTTCCCTGTGGCGGGGAAGTGCAAACGTACACGTTTTCGGCCGAAAACGCGTTTTCCGGCGAAAACGCACACCACGGCTCTTTCTGAGAAAAAGCAAGCACGGAGGACGAGAACCGCTTTTGCCCTGCGTAGCGTTCCGGGCAGCGGGTAGAACCAGGCAGAGAATTCCCGGCTAGCAGCTTCCCTGTGGCGGGGAAGTGCAAACGTACACGTTTTCGGCCGAAAACGCGTTTTCCGGCGAAAACGCACACCACGGCTCTTTCTGAGAAAAAGCAAGCACGGAGGACGAGAACCGCTTTTGCCCTGCGTAGCGTTCCGGGCAGCGGGTAGAACCAGGCAGAGAATTCCCGGCTAGCAGCTTCCCTGTGGCGGGGAAGTGCAAACGTACACGTTTTCGGCCGAAAACGCGTTTTCCGGCGAAAAGGCACACCACGGCTCTTTCTGAGAAAAAGCAAGCACGGAGGACGAGAACCGCTTTTGCCCTGCGTAGCGTTCCGGGCAGCGGGTAGAACCAGGCAGAGAATTCCCGGCTAGCAGCTTCCCTGTGGCGGGGAAGTGCAAACGTACACGTTTTCGGCCGAAAACGCGTTTTCCGGCGAAAACGCACACCACGGCTCTTTCTGAGAAAAAGCAAGCACGGAGGACGAGAACCGCTTTTGCCCTGCGTAGCGTTCCGGGCAGCGGGTAGAACCAGGCAGAGAATTCCCGGCTAGCAGCTTCCCTGTGGCGGGGAAGTGCAAACGTACACGTTTTCGGCCGAAAACGCGTTTTCCGGCGAAAACGCACACCACGGCTCTTTCTGAGAAAAAGCAAGCACGGAGGACGAGAACCGCTTTTGGCCTGCGTAGCGTTCCGGGCAGCGGGTAGAACCAGGCAGAGAATTCCCGGCTAGCAGCTTCCCTGTGGCGGGGAAGTGCAAACGTACAGTTTTCGGCCGAAAACGCGTTTTCCGGCGAAAACGCACACCACGGCTCTTTCTGAGAAAAAGCAAGCACGGAGGACGAGAACCGCTTTTGCCCTGCGTAGCGTTCCGGGCAGCGGGTAGAACCAGGCAGAGAATTCCCGGCTAGCAGCTTCCCTGTGGCGGGGAAGTGCAAACGTACACGTTTTCGGCCGAAAACGCGTTTTCCGGCGAAAACGCACACCACGGCTCTTTCTGAGAAAAAGCAAGCACGGAGGACGAGAACCGCTTTTGCCCTGCGTAGCGTTCCGGGCAGCGGGTAGAACCAGGCAGAGAATTCCCGGCTAGCAGCTTCCCTGTGGCGGGGAAGTGCAAACGTACACGTTTTCGGCCGAAAACGCGTTTTCCGGCGAAAACGCACACCACGGCTCTTTCTGAGAAAAAGCAAGCACGGAGGACGAGAACCGCTTTTGCCCTGCGTAGCGTTCCGGGCAGCGGGTAGAACCAGGCAGAGAATTCCCGGCTAGCAGCTTCCCTGTGGCGGGGAAGTGCAAACGTACACGTTTTCGGCCGAAAACGCGTTTTCCGGCGAAAACGCACACCACGGCTCTTTCTGAGAAAAAGCAAGCACGGAGGACGAGAACCGCTTTTGCCCTGCGTAGCGTTCCGGGCAGCGGGTAGAACCAGGCAGAGAATTCCCGGCTAGCAGCTTCCCAGTGGCGGGGAAGTGCAAACGTACACGTTTTCGGCCGAAAACGCGTTTTCCGGCGAAAACGCACACCACGGCTCTTTCTGAGAAAAAGCAAGCACCGAGGACGAGAACCGCTATTGCCCTGCGTAGCGTTCCGGGCAGCGGGTAGAACCAGGCAGAGAATTCCCGGCTAGCAGCTTCCCTGTGGCGGGGAAGTGCAAACGTACACGTTTTCGGCCGAAAACGCGTTTTCCGGCAAAAACGCACACCACGGCTCTTTCTGAGAAAAAGCAAGCACGGAGGACGAGAACCGCTTTTGCCCTGCGTAGCGTTCCGGGCAGCGGGTAGAACCAGGCAGAGAATTCCCGGCTAGCAGCTTCCCTGTGACGGGGAAGTGCAAACGTACACGTTTTCGGCCGAAAACGCGTTTTCCGGCGAAAACGCACACCACGGCTCTTTCTGAGAAAAAGCAAGCACGGAGGACGAGAACCGCTTTTGCCCTGCGTAGCGTTCCGGGCAGCGGGTAGAACCAGGCAGAGAATTCCCGGCTAGCAGCTTCCCTGTGGCGGGGAAGTGCAAACGTACACGTTTTCGGCCGAAAACGCGTTTTCCGGCGAAAAGGCACACCACGGCTCTTTCTGAGAAAAAGCAAGCACGGAGGACGAGAACCGCTTTTGCCCTGCGTAGCGTTCCGGGCAGCGGGTAGAACCAGGCAGAGAATTCCCGGCTAGCAGCTTCCCTGTGGCGGGGAAGTGCAAACGTACACGTTTTCGGCCGAAAACGCGTTTTCCGGCGAAAACGCACACCACGGCTCTTTCTGAGAAAAAGCAAGCACCGAGGACGAGAACCGCTATAGCCCTGCGTAGCGTTACGGGCAGCGGGTAGAACCAGGCAGAGAATTCCCGGCTAGCAGCTTCCCTGTGGCGGGGAAGTGCAAACGTACACGTTTTCGGCCGAAAACGCGTTTTCCGGCGAAAACGCACACCACGGCTCTTTCTGAGAAAAACAAGCACGGAGGACGAGAACCGCTTTTCCGCGTAGCGTTCCGGGCAGCGGGTAGAACCAGGCAGAGAATTCCCGGCTAGCAGCTTCCCTGTGGCGGGGAAGTGCAAACGTACACGTTTTCGGCCGAAAACGCGTTTTCCGGCGAAAACGCACACCACGGCTCTTTCTGAGAAAAAGCAAGCACGGGGGACGAGAACCGCTTTTGCCCTGCGTAGCGTTCCGGGCAGCGGGTAGAACCAGGCAGAGAATTCCCGGCTAGCAGCTTCCCTGTGGCGGGGAAGTGCAAACGTACACGTTTTCGGCCGAAAACGCGTTTTCCGGCGAAATCGCACACCACGGCTCTTTCTGAGAAAAAGCAAGCACGGAGGACGAGAACCGCTTTTGCCCTGCATAGCGTTCCGGGCAGCGGGTAGAACCAGGCAGAGAATTCCCGGCTAGCAGCTTCCCTGTGGCGGGGAAGTGCAAACGTACACGTTTTCGGCCGAAAACGCGTTTTCCGGCGAAAACGCACACCACGGCTCTTTCTGAGAAAAAGCAAGCACGGAGGACGAGAACCGCTTTTGCCCTGCGTAGCGTTCCGGGCAGCGGGTAGAACCAGGCAGAGAATTCCCGGCTAGCAGCTTCCCTGTGGCGGGGAAGTGCAAACGTAAACGTTTTCGGCCGAAAACGCGTTTTCCGGCGAAAACGCACACCACGGCTCTTTCTGAGAAAAAGCAAGCACGGAGGACGAGAACCGCTTTTGCCCTGCGTAGCGTTCCGGGCAGCGGGTAGAACCAGGCAGAGAATTCCCGGCTAGCAGCTTCCCTGTGGCGGGGAAGTGCAAACGTACACGTTTTCGGCCGAAAACGCGTTTTCCGGCGAAAACGCACACCACGGCTCTTTCTGAGAAAAAGCAAGCACGGAGGACGAGAACCGCTTTTGCCCTGCGTAGCGTTCCGGGCAGCGGGTAGAACCAGGCAGAGAATTCCCGGCTAGCAGCTTCCCTGTGGCGGGGAAGTGCAAACGTACACGTTTTCGGCCGAAAACGCGTTTTCCGGCGAAAACGTACACCACGGCTCTTTCTGAGAAAAAGCAAGCACGGAGGACGAGAACCGCTTTTGCCCTGCGTAGCGTTCCGGGCAGCGGGTAGAACCAGGCAGAGAATTCCCGGCTAGCAGCTTCCCTGTGGCGGGGAAGTGCAAACGTACACGTTTTCGGCCGAAAACGCGTTTTCCGGCGAAAACGCACACCACGGCTCTTTCTGAGAAAAAACAAGCACGGAGGACGAGAACCGCTTTTGCCCTGCGTAGCGTTCCGGGCAGCGGGTAGAACCAGGCAGAGAATTCCCGGCTAGCAGCTTCCCTGTGGCGGGGAAGTGCAAACGTACACGTTTTCGGCCGAAAACGCGTTTTCCCGCGAAATCGCACACCACGGCTCTTTCTGAGAAAAAGCAAGCACGGAGGACGAGAACCGCTTTTGCCCTGCGTAGCGTTCCGGGCAGCGGGTAGAACCAGGCAGAGAATTCCCGGCTAGCAGCTTCCCTGTGGCGGGGAAGTGCAAACGTACACGTTTTCGGCCGAAAACGCGTTTTACCGGCGAAATCGCACACCACGGCTCTTTCTGAGAAAAAGCAAGCACGGAGGACGAGAACCGCTTTTGCCCTGCGTAGCGTTCCGGGCAGCGGGTAGAACCAGGCAGAGAATTCCCGGCTAGCAGCTTCCCTGTGGCGGGGAAGTGCAAACGTACACGTTTTCGGCCGAAAACGCGTTTTCCGGCGAAATCGCACACCACGGCTCTTTCTGAGAAAAAGCAAGCACGGAGGACGAGAACCGCTTTTGCCCTGCGTAGCGTTCCGGGCAGCGGGTAGAACCAGGCAGAGAATTCCCGGCTAGCAGCTTCCCTGTGGCGGGGAAGTGCAAACGTACACGTTTTCGGCCGAAAACGCGTTTTCCGGCGAAATCGCACACCACGGCTCTTTCTGAGAAAAAGCAAGCACGGAGGACGAGAACCGCTTTTGCCCTGCGTAGCGTTCCGGGCAGCGGGTAGAACCAGGCAGAGAATTCCCGGCTAGCAGCTTCCCTGTGGCGGGGAAGTGCAAACGTACACGTTTTCGGCCGAAAACGCGTTTTCCGGCGAAATCGCACACCACGGCTCTTTCTGAGAAAAAGCAAGCACGGAGGACGAGAACCGCTTTTGCCCTGCGTAGCGTTCCGGGCAGCGGGTAGAACCAGGCAGAGAATTCCCGGCTAGCAGCTTCCCTGTGGCGGGGAAGCGCAAACGTACACGTTTTCGGCCGAAAACGCGTTTTCCGGCGAAAACGCACACCACGGCTCTTTCTGAGAAAAAGCAAGCACGGAGGACGAGAACCGCTTTTGCCCTGCGTAGCGTTCCGGGCAGCGGGTAGAACCAGGCAGAGAATTCCCGGCTAGCAGCTTCCCTGTGGCGGGGAAGTGCAAACGTACACGTTTTCGGCCGAAAACGCGTTTTCCGGCGAAAACGCACACCACGGCTCTTTCTGAGAAAAAGCAAGCACGGAGGACGAGAACCGCTTTTGCCCTGCGTAGCGTTCCGGGCAGCGGGTAGAACCAGGCAGAGAATTCCCGGCTAGCAGCTTCCCTGTGGCGGGGAAGTGCAAACGTACACGTTTTCGGCCGAAAACGCGTTTTCCGGCGAAAACGCACACCACGGCTCTTTCTGAGAAAAAGCAAGCACGGAGGACGAGAACCGCTTTTGCCCTGCGTAGCGTTCCGGGCAGCGGGTAGAACCAGGCAGAGAATTCCCGGCTAGCAGCTTCCCTGTGGCGGGGAAGTGCAAACGTACACGTTTTCGGCCGAAAACGCGTTTTCCGGCGAAAACGCACACCACGGCTCTTTCTGAGAAAAAGCAAGCACGGAGGACGAGAACCGCTTTTGCCCTGCGTAGCGTTCCGGGCAGCGGGTAGAACCAGGCAGAGAATTCCCGGCTAGCAGCTTCCCTGTGGCGGGGAAGTGCAAACGTACACGTTTTCGGCCGAAAACGCGTTTTCCGGCGAAAACGCACACCACGGCTCTTTCTGAGAAAAAGCAAGCACGGAGGACGAGAACCGCTTTTGCCCTGCGTAGCGTTCCGGGCAGCGGGTAGAACCAGGCAGAGAATTCCCGGCTAGCAGCTTCCCTGTGGCGGGGAAGTGCAAACGTACACGTTTTCGGCCGAAAACGCGTTTTCCGGCGAAAACGCACACCACGGCTCTTTCTGAGAAAAAGCAAGCACGGAGGACGAGAACCGCTTTTGCCCTGCGTAGCGTTCCGGGCAGCGGGTAGAACCAGGCAGAGAATTCCCGGCTAGCAGCTTCCCTGTGGCGGGGAAGTGCAAACGTACACGTTTTCGGCCGAAAACGCGTTTTCCGGCGAAAACGCACACCACGGCTCTTTCTGAGAAAAAGCAAGCACGGAGGACGAGAACCGCTTTTGCCCTGCGTAGCGTTCCGGGCAGCGGGTAGAACCAGGCAGAGAATTCCCGGCTAGCAGCTTCCCTGTGGCGGGGAAGTGCAAACGTACACGTTTTCGGCCGAAAACGCGTTTTCCGGCGAAAACGCACACCACGGCTCTTTCTGAGAAAAAGCAAGCACGGAGGACGAGAACCGCTTTTGCCCTGCGTAGCGTTCCGGGCAGCGGGTAGAACCAGGCAGAGAATTCCCGGCTAGCAGCTTCCCTGTGGCGGGGAAGTGCAAACGTACACGTTTTCGGCCGAAAACGCGTTTTCCGGCGAAAACGCACACCACGGCTCTTTCTGAGAAAAAGCAAGCACGGAGGACGAGAACCGCTTTTGCCCTGCGTAGCGTTCCGGGCAGCGGGTAGAACCAGGCAGAGAATTCCCGGCTAGCAGCTTCCCTGTGGCGGGGAAGTGCAAACGTACACGTTTTCGGCCGAAAACGCGTTTTCCGGCGAAAACGCACACCACGGCTCTTTCTGAGAAAAAGCAAGCACGGAGGACGAGAACCGCTTTTGCCCTGCGTAGCGTTCCGGGCAGCGGGTAGAACCAGGCAGAGAATTCCCGGCTAGCAGCTTCCCTGTGGCGGGGAAGTGCAAACGTACACGTTTTCGGCCGAAAACGCGTTTTCCGGCGAAATCGCACACCACGGCTCTTTCTGAGAAAAAGCAAGCACGGAGGACGAGAACCGCTTTTGCCCTGCGTAGCGTTCCGGGCAGCGGGTAGAACCAGGCAGAGAATTCCCGGCTAGCAGCTTCCCTGTGGCGGGGAAGCGCAAACGTACACGTTTTCGGCCGAAAACGCGTTTTCCGGCGAAATCGCACACCACGGCTCTTTCTGAGAAAAAGCAAGCACGGAGGACGAGAACCGCTTTTGCCCTGCGTAGCGTTCCGGGCAGCGGGTAGAACCAGGCAGAGAATTCCCGGCTAGCAGCTTCCCTGTGGCGGGGAAGTGCAAACGTACACGTTTTCGGCCGAAAACGCGTTTTCCGGCGAAAACGCACACCACGGCTCTTTCTGAGAAAAAGCAAGCACGGAGGACGAGAACCGCTTTTGCCCTGCGTAGCGTTCCGGGCAGCGGGTAGAACCAGGCAGAGAATTCCCGGCTAGCAGCTTCCCTGTGGCGGGGAAGTGCAAACGTACACGTTTTCGGCCGAAAACGCGTTTTCCGGCGAAAACGCACACCACGGCTCTTTCTGAGAAAAAGCAAGCACGGAGGACGAGAACCGCTTTTGCCCTCCGTAGCGTTCCGGGCAGCGGGTAGAACCAGGCAGAGAATTCCCGGCTAGCAGCTTCCCTGTGGCGGGGAAGTGCAAACGTACACGTTTTCGGCCGAAAACGCGTTTTCCGGCGAAAACGCACACCACGGCTCTTTCTGAGAAAAAGCAAGCACGGAGGACGAGAACCGCTTTTGCCCTGCGTAGCGTTCCGGGCAGCGGGTAGAACCAGGCAGAGAATTCCCGGCTAGCAGCTTCCCTGTGGCGGGGAAGTGCAAACGTACACGTTTTCGGCCGAAAACGCGTTTACCGGCGAAATCGCACACCACGGCTCTTTCTGAGAAAAAGCAAGCACGGAGGACGAGAACCGCTTTTGCCCTGCGTAGCGTTCCGGGCAGCGGGTAGAACCAGGCAGAGAATTCCCGGCTAGCAGCTTCCCTGTGGCGGGGAAGTGCAAACGTACACGTTTTCGGCCGAAAACGCGTTTTCCGGCGAAATCGCACACCACGGCTCTTTCTGTGAAAAAGCAAGCACGGAGGACGAGAACCGCTTTTGCCCTGCGTAGCGTTCCGGGCAGCGGGTAGAACCAGGCAGAGAATTCCCGGCTAGCAGCTTCCCTGTGGCGGGGAAGTGCAAACGTACACGTTTTCGGCCGAAAACGCGTTTTCCGGCGAAAACGCACACCACGGCTCTTTCTGAGAAAAAGCAAGCACGGAGGACGAGAACCGCTTTTGCCCTGCGTAGCGTTCCGGGCAGCGGGTAGAACCAGGCAGAGAATTCCCGGCTAGCAGCTTCCCTGTGGCGGGGAAGTGCAAACGTACACGTTTTCGGCCGAAAACGCGTTTTCCGGCGAAAACGCACACCACGGCTCTTTCTGAGAAAAAGCAAGCACGGAGGACGAGAACCGCTTTTGCCCTGCGTAGCGTTCCGGGCAGCGGGTAGAACCAGGCAGAGAATTCCCGGCTAGCAGCTTCCCTGTGGCGGGGAAGCGCAAACGTACACGTTTTCGGCCGAAAACGCGTTTTCCGGCGAAATCGCACACCACGGCTCTTTCTGAGAAAAAGCAAGCACGGAGGACGAGAACCGCTTTTGCCCTGCGTAGCGTTCCGGGCAGCGGGTAGAACCAGGCAGAGAATTCCCGGCTAGCAGCTTCCCTGTGGCGGGGAAGTGCAAACGTACACGTTTTCGGCCGAAAACGCGTTTTCCGGCGAAAACGCACACCACGGCTCTTTCTGAGAAAAAGCAAGCACGGAGGACGAGAACCGCTTTTGCCCTGCGTAGCGTTCCGGGCAGCGGGTAGAACCAGGCAGAGAATTCCCGGCTAGCAGCTTCCCTGTGGCGGGGAAGTGCAAACGTACACGTTTTCGGCCGAAAACGCGTTTTCCGGCGAAAACGCACACCACGGCTCTTTCTGAGAAAAAGCAAGCACGGAGGACGAGAACCGCTTTTGCCCTGCGTAGCGTTCCGGGCAGCGGGTAGAACCAGGCAGAGAATTCCCGGCTAGCAGCTTCCCTGTGGCGGGGAAGTGCAAACGTACACGTTTTCGGCCGAAAACGCGTTTTCCGGCGAAATCGCACACCACGGCTCTTTCTGAGAAAAAGCAAGCACGGAGGACGAGAACCGCTTTTGCCCTGCGTAGCGTTCCGGGCAGCGGGTAGAACCAGGCAGAGAATTCCCGGCTAGCAGCTTCCCTGTGGCGGGGAAGTGCAAACGTACACGTTTTCGGCCGAAAACGCGTTTTCCGGCGAAAACGCACACCACGGCTCTTTCTGAGAAAAAGCAAGCACGGAGGACGAGAACCGCTTTTACCCTGCGTAGCGTTCCGGGCAGCGGGTAGAACCAGGCAGAGAATTCCCGGCTAGCAGCTTCCCTGTGGCGGGGAAGTGCAAACGTACACGTTTTCGGCCGAAAACTCGTTTACCGGCGAAATCGCACACCACGGCTCTTTCTGAGAAAAAGCAAGCACGGAGGACGAGAACCGCTTTTGCCCTGCGTAGCGTTCCGGGCAGCGGGTAGAACCAGGCAGAGAATTCCCGGCTAGCAGCTTCCCTGTGGCGGGGAAGTGCAAACGTACACGTTTTCGGCCGAAAACGCGTTTTCCGGCGAAATCGCACACCACGGCTCTTTCTGTGAAAAAGCAAGCACGGAGGACGAGAACCGCTTTTGCCCTGCGTAGCGTTCCGGGCAGCGGGTAGAACCAGGCAGAGAATTCCCGGCTAGCAGCTTCCCTGTGGCGGGGAAGTGCAAACGTACACGTTTTCGGCCGAAAACGCGTTTTCCGGCGAAAACGCACACCACGGCTCTTTCTGAGAAAAAGCAAGCACGGAGGACGAGAACCGCTTTTGCCCTGCGTAGCGTTCCGGGCAGCGGGTAGAACCAGGCAGAGAATTCCCGGCTAGCAGCTTCCCTGTGGCGGGGAAGTGCAAACGTACACGTTTTCGGCCGAAAACGCGTTTTCCGGCGAAAACGCACACCACGGCTCTTTCTGAGAAAAAGCAAGCACGGAGGACGAGAACCGCTTTTGCCCTGCGTAGCGTTCCGGGCAGCGGGTAGAACCAGGCAGAGAATTCCCGGCTAGCAGCTTCCCTGTGGCGGGGAAGTGCAAACGTACACGTTTTCGGCCGAAAACGCGTTTTCCGGCGAAAACGCACACCACGGCTCTTTCTGAGAAAAAGCAAGCACGGAGGACGAGAACCGCTTTTGCCCTGCGTAGCGTTCCGGGCAGCGGGTAGAACCAGGCAGAGAATTCCCGGCTAGCAGCTTCCCTGTGGCGGGGAAGTGCAAACGTACACGTTTTCGGCCGAAAACGCGTTTTCCGGCGAAAACGCACACCACGGCTCTTTCTGAGAAAAAGCAAGCACGGAGGACGAGAACCGCTTTTGCCCTGCGTAGCGTTCCGGGCAGCGGGTAGAACCAGGCAGAGAATTCCCGGCTAGCAGCTTCCCTGTGGCGGGGAAGTGCAAACGTACACGTTTTCGGCCGAAAACGCGTTTTCCGGCGAAAACGCACACCACGGCTCTTTCTGAGAAAAAGCAAGCACGGAGGACGAGAACCGCTTTTGCCCTGCGTAGCGTTCCGGGCAGCGGGTAGAACCAGGCAGAGAATTCCCGGCTAGCAGCTTCCCTGTGGCGGGGAAGTGCAAACGTACACGTTTTCGGCCGAAAACGCGTTTTCCGGCGAAAACGCACACCACGGCTCTTTCTGAGAAAAAGCAAGCACGGAGGACGAGAACCGCTTTTGCCCTGCGTAGCGTTCCGGGCAGCGGGTAGAACCAGGCAGAGAATTCCCGGCTAGCAGCTTCCCTGTGGCGGGGAAGTGCAAACGTACACGTTTTCGGCCGAAAACGCGTTTTCCGGCGAAAACGCACACCACGGCTCTTTCTGAGAAAAAGCAAGCACGGAGGACGAGAACCGCTTTTGCCCTGCGTAGCGTTCCGGGCAGCGGGTAGAACCAGGCAGAGAATTCCCGGCTAGCAGCTTCCCTGTGGCGGGGAAGTGCAAACGTACACGTTTTCGGCCGAAAACGCGTTTTCCGGCGAAAACGCACACCACGGCTCTTTCTGAGAAAAAGCAAGCACGGAGGACGAGAACCGCTTTTGCCCTGCGTAGCGTTCCGGGCAGCGGGTAGAACCAGGCAGAGAATTCCCGGCTAGCAGCTTCCCTGTGGCGGGGAAGTGCAAACGTACACGTTTTCGGCCGAAAACGCGTTTTCCGGCGAAAACGCACACCACGGCTCTTTCTGAGAAAAAGCAAGCACGGAGGACGAGAACCGCTTTTGCCCTGCGTAGCGTTCCGGGCAGCGGGTAGAACCAGGCAGAGAATTCCCGGCTAGCAGCTTCCCTGTGGCGGGGAAGTGCAAACGTACACGTTTTCGGCCGAAAACGCGTTTTCCGGCGAAAACGCACACCACGGCTCTTTCTGAGAAAAAGCAAGCACGGAGGACGAGAACCGCTTTTGCCCTGCGTAGCGTTCCGGGCAGCGGGTAGAACCAGGCAGAGAATTCCCGGCTAGCAGCTTCCCTGTGGCGGGGAAGTGCAAACGTACACGTTTTCGGCCGAAAACGCGTTTTCCGGCGAAAACGCACACCACGGCTCTTTCTGAGAAAAAGCAAGCACGGAGGACGAGAACCGCTTTTGCCCTGCGTAGCGTTCCGGGCAGCGGGTAGAACCAGGCAGAGAATTCCCGGCTAGCAGCTTCCCTGTGGCGGGGAAGTGCAAACGTACACGTTTTCGGCCGAAAACGCGTTTTCCGGCGAAAACGCACACCACGGCTCTTTCTGAGAAAAAGCAAGCACGGAGGACGAGAACCGCTTTTGCCCTGCGTAGCGTTCCGGGCAGCGGGTAGAACCAGGCAGAGAATTCCCGGCTAGCAGCTTCCCTGTGGCGGGGAAGTGCAAACGTACACGTTTTCGGCCGAAAACGCGTTTTCCGGCGAAAACGCACACCACGGCTCTTTCTGAGAAAAAGCAAGCACGGAGGACGAGAACCGCTTTTGCCCTGCGTAGCGTTCCGGGCAGCGGGTAGAACCAGGCAGAGAATTCCCGGCTAGCAGCTTCCCTGTGGCGGGGAAGTGCAAACGTACACGTTTTCGGCCGAAAACGCGTTTTCCGGCGAAAACGCACACCACGGCTCTTTCTGAGAAAAAGCAAGCACGGAGGACGAGAACCGCTTTTGCCCTGCGTAGCGTTCCGGGCAGCGGGTAGAACCAGGCAGAGAATTCCCGGCTAGCAGCTTCCCTGTGGCGGGGAAGTGCAAACGTACACGTTTTCGGCCGAAAACGCGTTTTCCGGCGAAAACGCACACCACGGCTCTTTCTGAGAAAAAGCAAGCACGGAGGACGAGAACCGCTTTTGCCCTGCGTAGCGTTCCGGGCAGCGGGTAGAACCAGGCAGAGAATTCCCGGCTAGCAGCTTCCCTGTGGCGGGGAAGTGCAAACGTACACGTTTTCGGCCGAAAACGCGTTTTCCGGCGAAAACGCACACCACGGCTCTTTCTGAGAAAAAGCAAGCACGGAGGACGAGAACCGCTTTTGCCCTGCGTAGCGTTCCGGGCAGCGGGTAGAACCAGGCAGAGAATTCCCGGCTAGCAGCTTCCCTGTGGCGGGGAAGTGCAAACGTACACGTTTTCGGCCGAAAACGCGTTTTCCGGCGAAAACGCACACCACGGCTCTTTCTGAGAAAAAGCAAGCACGGAGGACGAGAACCGCTTTTGCCCTGCGTAGCGTTCCGGGCAGCGGGTAGAACCAGGCAGAGAATTCCCGGCTAGCAGCTTCCCTGTGGCGGGGAAGTGCAAACGTACACGTTTTCGGCCGAAAACGCGTTTTCCGGCGAAAACGCACACCACGGCTCTTTCTGAGAAAAAGCAAGCACGGAGGACGAGAACCGCTTTTGCCCTGCGTAGCGTTCCGGGCAGCGGGTAGAACCAGGCAGAGAATTCCCGGCTAGCAGCTTCCCTGTGGCGGGGAAGTGCAAACGTACACGTTTTCGGCCGAAAACGCGTTTTCCGGCGAAAACGCACACCACGGCTCTTTCTGAGAAAAAGCAAGCACGGAGGACGAGAACCGCTTTTGCCCTGCGTAGCGTTCCGGGCAGCGGGTAGAACCAGGCAGAGAATTCCCGGCTAGCAGCTTCCCTGTGGCGGGGAAGTGCAAACGTACACGTTTTCGGCCGAAAACGCGTTTTCCGGCGAAAACGCACACCACGGCTCTTTCTGAGAAAAAGCAAGCACGGAGGACGAGAACCGCTTTTGCCCTGCGTAGCGTTCCGGGCAGCGGGTAGAACCAGGCAGAGAATTCCCGGCTAGCAGCTTCCCTGTGGCGGGGAAGTGCAAACGTACACGTTTTCGGCCGAAAACGCGTTTTCCGGCGAAAACGCACACCACGGCTCTTTCTGAGAAAAAGCAAGCACGGAGGACGAGAACCGCTTTTGCCCTGCGTAGCGTTCCGGGCAGCGGGTAGAACCAGGCAGAGAATTCCCGGCTAGCAGCTTCCCTGTGGCGGGGAAGTGCAAACGTACACGTTTTCGGCCGAAAACGCGTTTTCCGGCGAAAACGCACACCACGGCTCTTTCTGAGAAAAAGCAAGCACGGAGGACGAGAACCGCTTTTGCCCTGCGTAGCGTTCCGGGCAGCGGGTAGAACCAGGCAGAGAATTCCCGGCTAGCAGCTTCCCTGTGGCGGGGAAGTGCAAACGTACACGTTTTCGGCCGAAAACGCGTTTTCCGGCGAAAACGCACACCACGGCTCTTTCTGAGAAAAAGCAAGCACGGAGGACGAGAACCGCTTTTGCCCTGCGTAGCGTTCCGGGCAGCGGGTAGAACCAGGCAGAGAATTCCCGGCTAGCAGCTTCCCTGTGGCGGGGAAGTGCAAACGTACACGTTTTCGGCCGAAAACGCGTTTTCCGGCGAAAACGCACACCACGGCTCTTTCTGAGAAAAAGCAAGCACGGAGGACGAGAACCGCTTTTGCCCTGCGTAGCGTTCCGGGCAGCGGGTAGAACCAGGCAGAGAATTCCCGGCTAGCAGCTTCCCTGTGGCGGGGAAGTGCAAACGTACACGTTTTCGGCCGAAAACGCGTTTTCCGGCGAAAACGCACACCACGGCTCTTTCTGAGAAAAAGCAAGCACGGAGGACGAGAACCGCTTTTGCCCTGCGTAGCGTTCCGGGCAGCGGGTAGAACCAGGCAGAGAATTCCCGGCTAGCAGCTTCCCTGTGGCGGGGAAGTGCAAACGTACACGTTTTCGGCCGAAAACGCGTTTACCGGCGAAATCGCACACCACGGCTCTTTCTGAGAAAAAGCAAGCACGGAGGACGAGAACCGCTTTTGCCCTGCGTAGCGTTCCGGGCAGCGGGTAGAACCAGGCAGAGAATTCCCGGCTAGCAGCTTCCCTGTGGCGGGGAAGTGCAAACGTACACGTTTTCGGCCGAAAACGCGTTTTCCGGCGAAAACGCACACCACGGCTCTTTCTGAGAAAAAGCAAGCACGGAGGACGAGAACCGCTTTTGCCCTGCGTAGCGTTCCGGGCAGCGGGTAGAACCAGGCAGAGAATTCCCGGCTAGCAGCTTCCCTGTGGCGGGGAAGTGCAAACGTACACGTTTTCGGCCGAAAACGCGTTTTCCGGCGAAAACGCACACCACGGCTCTTTCTGAGAAAAAGCAAGCACGGAGGACGAGAACCGCTTTTGCCCTGCGTAGCGTTCCGGGCAGCGGGTAGAACCAGGCAGAGAATTCCCGGCTAGCAGCTTCCCTGTGGCGGGGAAGTGCAAACGTACACGTTTTCGGCCGAAAACGCGTTTTCCGGCGAAAACGCACACCACGGCTCTTTCTGAGAAAAAGCAAGCACGGAGGACGAGAACCGCTTTTGCCCTGCGTAGCGTTCCGGGCAGCGGGTAGAACCAGGCAGAGAATTCCCGGCTAGCAGCTTCCCTGTGGCGGGGAAGTGCAAACGTACACGTTTTCGGCCGAAAACGCGTTTTCCGGCGAAAACGCACACCACGGCTCTTTCTGAGAAAAAGCAAGCACGGAGGACGAGAACCGCTTTTGCCCTGCGTAGCGTTCCGGGCAGCGGGTAGAACCAGGCAGAGAATTCCCGGCTAGCAGCTTCCCTGTGGCGGGGAAGTGCAAACGTACACGTTTTCGGCCGAAAACGCGTTTTCCGGCGAAATCGCACACCACGGCTCTTTCTGAGAAAAAGCAAGCACGGAGGACGAGAACCGCTTTTGCCCTGCGTAGCGTTCCGGGCAGCGGGTAGAAGCAGGCAGAGAATTCCCGGCTAGCAGCTTCCCTGTGGCGGGGAAGTGCAAACGTACACGTTTTCGGCCGAAAACGCGTTTTCCGGCGAAAACGCACACCACGGCTCTTTCTGAGAAAAAGCAAGCACGGAGGACGAGAACCGCTTTTGCCCTGCGTAGCGTTCCGGGCAGCGGGTAGAACCAGGCAGAGAATTCCCGGCTAGCAGCTTCCCTTTGGCGGGGAAGTGCAAACGTACACGTTTTCGGCCGAAAACGCGTTTTCCGGCGAAAACGCACACCACGGCTCTTTCTGAGAAAAAGCAAGCACGGAGGACGAGAACCGCTTTTGCCCTGCGTAGCGTTCCGGGCAGCGGGTAGAACCAGGCAGAGAATTCCCGGCTAGCAGCTTCCCTGTGGCGGGGAAGTGCAAACGTACACGTTTTCGGCCGAAAACGCGTTTTCCGGCGAAAACGCACACCACGGCTCTTTCTGAGAAAAAGCAAGCACGGAGGACGAGAACCGCTTTTGCCCTGCGTAGCGTTCCGGGCAGCGGGTAGAACCAGGCAGAGAATTCCCGGCTAGCAGCTTCCCTGTGGCGGGGAAGTGCAAACGTACACGTTTTCGGCCGAAAACGCGTTTTCCGGCGAAAACGCACACCACGGCTCTTTCCTGAGAAAAAGCAAGCACGGAGGACGAGAACCGCTTTTGCCCTGCGTAGCGTTCCGGGCAGCGGGTAGAACCAGGCAGAGAATTCCCGGCTAGCAGCTTCCCTGTGGCGGGGAAGTGCAAACGTACACGTTTTCGGCCGAAAACGCGTTTTCCGGCGAAAACGCACACCACGGCTCTTTCTGAGAAAAAGCAAGCACGGAGGACGAGAACCGCTTTTGCCCTGCGTAGCGTTCCGGGCAGCGGGTAGAACCAGGCAGAGAATTCCCGGCTAGCAGCTTCCCTGTGGCGGGGAAGTGCAAACGTACACGTTTTCGGCCGAAAACGCGTTTTCCGGCGAAAACGCACACCACGGCTCTTTCTGAGAAAAAGCAAGCACGGAGGACGAGAACCGCTTTTGCCCTGCGTAGCGTTCCGGGCAGCGGGTAGAACCAGGCAGAGAATTCCCGGCTAGCAGCTTCCCTGTGGCGGGGAAGTGCAAACGTACACGTTTTCGGCCGAAAACGCGTTTTCCGGCGAAAACGCACACCACGGCTCTTTCTGAGAAAAAGCAAGCACGGAGGACGAGAACCGCTTTTGCCCTGCGTAGCGTTCCGGGCAGCGGGTAGAACCAGGCAGAGAATTCCCGGCTAGCAGCTTCCCTGTGGCGGGGAAGTGCAAACGTACACGTTTTCGGCCGAAAACGCGTTTTCCGGCGAAAACGCACACCACGGCTCTTTCTGAGAAAAAGCAAGCACGGAGGACGAGAACCGCTTTTGCCCTGCGTAGCGTTCCGGGCAGCGGGTAGAACCAGGCAGAGAATTCCCGGCTAGCAGCTTCCCTGTGGCGGGGAAGTGCAAACGTACACGTTTTCGGCCGAAAACGCGTTTTCCGGCGAAAACGCACACCACGGCTCTTTCTGAGAAAAAGCAAGCACGGAGGACGAGAACCGCTTTTGCCCTGCGTAGCGTTCCGGGTAGCGGGTAGAACCAGGCAGAGAATTCCCGGCTAGCAGCTTCCCTGTGGCGGGGAAGTGCAAACGTACACGTTTTCGGCCGAAAACGCGTTTTCCGGCGAAAACGCACACCACGGCTCTTTCTGAGAAAAAGCAAGCACGGAGGACGAGAACCGCTTTTGCCCTGCGTAGCGTTCCGGGCAGCGGGTAGAACCAGGCAGAGAATTCCCGGCTAGCAGCTTCCCTGTGGCGGGGAAGTGCAAACGTACACGTTTTCGGCCGAAAACGCGTTTTCCGGCGAAAACGCACACCACGGCTCTTTCTGAGAAAAAGCAAGCACGGAGGACGAGAACCGCTTTTGCCCTGCGTAGCGTTCCGGGCAGCGGGTAGAACCAGGCAGAGAATTCCCGGCTAGCAGCTTCCCTGTGGCGGGGAAGTGCAAACGTACACGTTTTCGGCCGAAAACGCGTTTTCCGGCGAAAACGCACACCACGGCTCTTTCTGAGAAAAAGCAAGCACGGAGGACGAGAACCGCTTTTGCCCTGCGTAGCGTTCCGGGCAGCGGGTAGAACCAGGCAGAGAATTCCCGGCTAGCAGCTTCCCTGTGGCGGGGAAGTGCAAACGTACACGTTTTCGGCCGAAAACGCGTTTTCCGGCGAAAACGCACACCACGGCTCTTTCTGAGAAAAAGCAAGCACGGAGGACGAGAACCGCTTTTGCCCTGCGTAGCGTTCCGGGCAGCGGGTAGAACCAGGCAGAGAATTCCCGGCTAGCAGCTTCCCTGTGGCGGGGAAGTGCAAACGTACACGTTTTCGGCCGAAAACGCGTTTTCCGGCGAAAACGCACACCACGGCTCTTTCTGAGAAAAAGCAAGCACGGAGGACGAGAACCGCTTTTGCCCTGCGTAGCGTTCCGGGCAGCGGGTAGAACCAGGCAGAGAATTCCCGGCTAGCAGCTTCCCTGTGGCGGGGAAGTGCAAACGTACACGTTTTCGGCCGAAAACGCGTTTTCCGGCGAAAACGCACACCACGGCTCTTCCTGAGAAAAAGCAAGCACGGAGGACGAGAACCGCTTTTGCCCTGCGTAGCGTTCCGGGCAGCGGGTAGAACCAGGCAGAGAATTCCCGGCTAGCAGCTTCCCTGTGGCGGGGAAGTGCAAACGTACACGTTTTCGGCCGAAAACGCGGTTTTCCCGTCGAAAACGCACACCACGGCTCTTTCTGAGAAAAAGCAAGCACGGAGGACGAGAACCGCTTTTGCCCTGCGTAGCGTTCCGGGCAGCGGGTAGAACCAGGCAGAGAATTCCCGGCTAGCAGCTTCCCTGTGGCGGGGAAGTGCAAACGTACACGTTTTCGGCCGAAAACGCGTTTTCCGGCGAAAACGCACACCACGGCTCTTTCTGAGAAAAAGCAAGCACGGAGGACGAGAACCGCTTTTGCCCTGCGTAGCGTTCCGGGCAGCGGGTAGAACCAGGCAGAGAATTCCCGGCTAGCAGCTTCCCTGTGGCGGGGAAGTGCAAACGTACACGTTTTCGGCCGAAAACGCGTTTTCCGGCGAAAACGCACACCACGGCTCTTTCTGAGAAAAAGCAAGCACGGAGGACGAGAACCGCTTTTGCCCTGCGTAGCGTTCCGGGCAGCGGGTAGAACCAGGCAGAGAATTCCCGGCTAGCAGCTTCCCTGTGGCGGGGAAGTGCAAACGTACACGTTTTCGGCCGAAAACGCGTTTTCCGGCGAAAACGCACACCACGGCTCTTTCTGAGAAAAAGCAAGCACGGAGGACGAGAACCGCTTTTGCCCTGCGTAGCGTTCCGGGCGGGTAGAACCAGGCAGAGAATTCCCGGCTAGCAGCTTCCCTGTGGCGGGGAAGTGCAAACGTACACGTTTTCGGCCGAAAACGCGTTTTCCGGCGAAAACGCACACCACGGCTCTTTCTGAGAAAAAGCAAGCACGGAGGACGAGAACCGCTTTTGCCCTGCGTAGCGTTCCGGGCAGCGGGTAGAACCAGGCAGAGAATTCCCGGCTAGCAGCTTCCCTGTGGCGGGGAAGTGCAAACGTACACGTTTTCGGCCGAAAACGCGTTTTCCGGCGAAAACGCACACCACGGCTCTTTCTGAGAAAAAGCAAGCACGGAGGACGAGAACCGCTTTTGCCCTGCGTAGCGTTCCGGGCAGCGGGTAGAACCAGGCAGAGAATTCCCGGCTAGCAGCTTCCCTGTGGCGGGGAAGTGCAAACGTACACGTTTTCGGCCGAAAACGCGTTTTCCGGCGAAAACGCACACCACGGCTCTTTCTGAGAAAAAGCAAGCACGGAGGACGAGAACCGCTTTTGCCCTGCGTAGCGTTCCGGGCAGCGGGTAGAACCAGGCAGAGAATTCCCGGCTAGCAGCTTCCCTGTGGCGGGGAAGTGCAAACGTACACGTTTTCGGCCGAAAACGCGTTTTCCGGCGAAAACGCACACCACGGCTCTTTCTGAGAAAAAGCAAGCACGGAGGACGAGAACCGCTTTTGCCCTGCGTAGCGTTCCGGGCAGCGGGTAGAACCAGGCAGAGAATTCCCGGCTAGCAGCTTCCCTGTGGCGGGGAAGTGCAAACGTACACGTTTTCGGCCGAAAACGCGTTTTCCGGCGAAAACGCACACCACGGCTCTTTCTGAGAAAAAGCAAGCACGGAGGACGAGAACCGCTTTTGCCCTGCGTAGCGTTCCGGGCAGCGGGTAGAACCAGGCAGAGAATTCCCGGCTAGCAGCTTCCCTGTGGCGGGGAAGTGCAAACGTACACGTTTTCGGCCGAAAACGCGTTTTCCGGCGAAAACGCACACCACGGCTCTTTCTGAGAAAAAGCAAGCACGGAGGACGAGAACCGCTTTTGCCCTGCGTAGCGTTCCGGGCAGCGGGTAGAACCAGGCAGAGAATTCCCGGCTAGCAGCTTCCCTGTGGCGGGGAAGTGCAAACGTACACGTTTTCGGCCGAAAACGCGTTTTCCGGCGAAAACGCACACCACGGCTCTTTCTGAGAAAAAGCAAGCACGGAGGACGAGAACCGCTTTTGCCCTGCGTAGCGTTCCGGGCAGCGGGTAGAACCAGGCAGAGAATTCCCGGCTAGCAGCTTCCCTGTGGCGGGGAAGTGCAAACGTACACGTTTTCGGCCGAAAACGCGTTTTCCGGCGAAAACGCACACCACGGCTCTTTCTGAGAAAAAGCAAGCACGGAGGACGAGAACCGCTTTTGCCCTGCGTAGCGTTCCGGGCAGCGGGTAGAACCAGGCAGAGAATTCCCGGCTAGCAGCTTCCCTGTGGCGGGGAAGTGCAAACGTACACGTTTTCGGCCGAAAACGCGTTTTCCGGCGAAAACGCACACCACGGCTCTTTCTGAGAAAAAGCAAGCACGGAGGACGAGAACCGCTTTTGCCCTGCGTAGCGTTCCGGGCAGCGGGTAGAACCAGGCAGAGAATTCCCGGCTAGCAGCTTCCCTGTGGCGGGGAAGTGCAAACGTACACGTTTTCGGCCGAAAACGCGTTTTCCGGCGAAAACGCACACCACGGCTCTTTCTGAGAAAAAGCAAGCACGGAGGACGAGAACCGCTTTTGCCCTGCGTAGCGTTCCGGGCAGCGGGTAGAACCAGGCAGAGAATTCCCGGCTAGCAGCTTCCCTGTGGCGGGGAAGTGCAAACGTACACGTTTTCGGCCGAAAACGCGTTTTCCGGCGAAAACGCACACCACGGCTCTTTCTGAGAAAAAGCAAGCACGGAGGACGAGAACCGCTTTTGCCCTGCGTAGCGTTCCGGGCAGCGGGTAGAACCAGGCAGAGAATTCCCGGCTAGCAGCTTCCCTGTGGCGGGGAAGTGCAAACGTACACGTTTTCGGCCGAAAACGCGTTTTCCGGCGAAAACGCACACCACGGCTCTTTCTGAGAAAAAGCAAGCACGGAGGACGAGAACCGCTTTTGCCCTGCGTAGCGTTCCGGGCAGCGGGTAGAACCAGGCAGAGAATTCCCGGCTAGCAGCTTCCCTGTGGCGGGGAAGTGCAAACGTACACGTTTTCGGCCGAAAACGCGTTTTCCGGCGAAAACGCACACCACGGCTCTTTCTCAGAAAAAGCAAGCACGGAGGACGAGAACCGCTTTTGCCCTGCGTAGCGTTCCGGGCAGCGGGTAGAACCAGGCAGAGAATTCCCGGCTAGCAGCTTCCCTGTGGCGGGGAAGTGCAAACGTACACGTTTTCGGCCGAAAACGCGTTTTCCGGCGAAAACGCACACCACGGCTCTTTCTGAGAAAAAGCAAGCACGGAGGACGAGAACCGCTTTTGCCCTGCGTAGCGTTCCGGGCAGCGGGTAGAACCAGGCAGAGAATTCCCGGCTAGCAGCTTCCCTGTGGCGGGGAAGTGCAAACGTACACGTTTTCGGCCGAAAACGCGTTTTCCGGCGAAAACGCACACCACGGCTCTTTCTGAGAAAAAGCAAGCACGGAGGACGAGAACCGCTTTTGCCCTGCGTAGCGTTCCGGGCAGCGGGTAGAACCAGGCAGAGAATTCCCGGCTAGCAGCTTCCCTGTGGCGGGGAAGTGCAAACGTACACGTTTTCGGCCGAAAACGCGTTTTCCGGCGAAAACGCACACCACGGCTCTTTCTGAGAAAAAGCAAGCACGGAGGACGAGAACCGCTTTTGCCCTGCGTAGCGTTCCGGGCAGCGGGTAGAACCAGGCAGAGAATTCCCGGCTAGCAGCTTCCCTGTGGCGGGGAAGTGCAAACGTACACGTTTTCGGCCGAAAACGCGTTTTCCGGCGAAAACGCACACCACGGCTCTTTCTGAGAAAAAGCAAGCACGGAGGACGAGAACCGCTTTTGCCCTGCGTAGCGTTCCGGGCAGCGGGTAGAACCAGGCAGAGAATTCCCGGCTAGCAGCTTCCCTGTGGCGGGGAAGTGCAAACGTACACGTTTTCGGCCGAAAACGCGTTTTCCGGCGAAAACGCACACCACGGCTCTTTCTGAGAAAAAGCAAGCACGGAGGACGAGAACCGCTTTTGCCCTGCGTAGCGTTCCGGGCAGCGGGTAGAACCAGGCAGAGAATTCCCGGCTAGCAGCTTCCCTGTGGCGGGGAAGTGCAAACGTACACGTTTTCGGCCGAAAACGCGTTTTCCGGCGAAAACGCACACCACGGCTCTTTCTGAGAAAAAGCAAGCACGGAGGACGAGAACCGCTTTTGCCCTGCGTAGCGTTCCGGGCAGCGGGTAGAACCAGGCAGAGAATTCCCGGCTAGCAGCTTCCCTGTGGCGGGGAAGTGCAAACGTACACGTTTTCGGCCGAAAACGCGTTTTCCGGCGAAAACGCACACCACGGCTCTTTCTGAGAAAAAGCAAGCACGGAGGACGAGAACCGCTTTTGCCCTGCGTAGCGTTCCGGGCAGCGGGTAGAACCAGGCAGAGAATTCCCGGCTAGCAGCTTCCCTGTGGCGGGGAAGTGCAAACGTACACGTTTTCGGCCGAAAACGCGTTTTCCGGCGAAAACGCACACCACGGCTCTTTCTGAGAAAAAGCAAGCACGGAGGACGAGAACCGCTTTTGCCCTGCGTAGCGTTCCGGGCAGCGGGTAGAACCAGGCAGAGAATTCCCGGCTAGCAGCTTCCCTGTGGCGGGGAAGTGCAAACGTACACGTTTTCGGCCGAAAACGCGTTTTCCGGCGAAAACGCACACCACGGCTCTTTCTGAGAAAAAGCAAGCACGGAGGACGAGAACCGCTTTTGCCCTGCGTAGCGTTCCGGGCAGCGGGTAGAACCAGGCAGAGAATTCCCGGCTAGCAGCTTCCCTGTGGCGGGGAAGTGCAAACGTACACGTTTTCGGCCGAAAACGCGTTTTCCGGCGAAAACGCACACCACGGCTCTTTCTGAGAAAAAGCAAGCACGGAGGACGAGAACCGCTTTTGCCCTGCGTAGCGTTCCGGGCAGCGGGTAGAACCAGGCAGAGAATTCCCGGCTAGCAGCTTCCCTGTGGCGGGGAAGTGCAAACGTACACGTTTTCGGCCGAAAACGCGTTTTCCGGCGAAAACGCACACCACGGCTCTTCCTGAGAAAAAGCAAGCACGGAGGACGAGAACCGCTTTTGCCCTGCGTAGCGTTCCGGGCAGCGGGTAGAACCAGGCAGAGAATTCCCGGCTAGCAGCTTCCCTGTGGCGGGGAAGAGCAAACGTACACGTTTTCGGCCGAAAACGCGTTTTCCGGCGAAAACGCACACCACGGCTCTTTCTGAGAAAAAGCAAGCACGGAGGACGAGAACCGCTTTTGCCCTGCGTAGCGTTCCGGGCAGCGGGTAGAAGCAGGCAGAGAATTCCCGGCTAGCAGCTTCCCTGTGGCGGGGAAGTGCAAACGTAGACGTTTTCGGCCGAAAACGCGTTTTCCGGCGAAAACGCACACCACGGCTCTTTCTGAGAAAAAGCAAGCACCGAGGACGAGAACCGCTTTTGCCCTGCGTAGCGTTCCGGGCAGCGGGTAGAACCAGGCAGAGAATTCCCGGCTAGCAGCTTCCCTGTGGCAGGGAAGTGCAAACGTACACGTTTTCGGCCGAAAACGCGTTTTCCGGCGAAAACGCACACCACGGCTCTTTCTGAGAAAAAGCAAGCACGGAGGACGAGAACCGCTTTTGCCCTGCGTAGCGTTCCGGGCAGCGGGTAGAACCAGGCAGAGAATTCCCGGCTAGCAGCTTCCCTGTGGCGGGGAAGTGCAAACGTACACGTTTTCGGCCGAAAACGCGTTTTCCGGCGAAAACGCACACCACGGCTCTTTCTGAGAAAAAGCAAGCACGGAGGACGAGAACCGCTTTTGCCCTGCGTAGCGTTCCGGGCAGCGGGTAGAACCAGGCAGAGAATTCCCGGCTAGCAGCTTCCCTGTGGCGGGGAAGTGCAAACGTACACGTTTTCGGCCGAAAACGCGTTTTCCGGCGAAAACGCACACCACGGCTCTTTCTGAGAAAAAGCAAGCACGGAGGACGAGAACCGCTTTTGCCCTGCGTAGCGTTCCGGGCAGCGGGTAGAACCAGGCAGAGAATTCCCGGCTAGCAGCTTCCCTGTGGCGGGGAAGTGCAAACGTACACGTTTTCGGCCGAAAACGCGTTTTCCGGCGAAAACGCACACCACGGCTCTTTCTGAGAAAAAGCAAGCACGGAGGACGAGAACCGCTTTTGCCCTGCGTAGCGTTCCGGGCAGCGGGTAGAACCAGGCAGAGAATTCCCGGCTAGCAGCTTCCCTGTGGCAGGGAAGTGCAAACGTACACGTTTTCGGCCGAAAACGCGTTTTCCGGCGAAAACGCACACCACGGCTCTTTCTGAGAAAAAGCAAGCACGGAGGACGAGAACCGCTTTTGCCCTGCGTAGCGTTCCGGGCAGCGGGTAGAACCAGGCAGAGAATTCCCGGCTAGCAGCTTCCCTGTGGCGGGGAAGTGCAAACGTACACGTTTTCGGCCGAAAACGCGTTTTCCGGCGAAAACGCACACCACGGCTCTTTCTGAGAAAAAGCAAGCACGGAGGACGAGAACCGCTTTTGCCCTGCGTAGCGTTCCGGGCAGCGGGTAGAACCAGGCAGAGAATTCCCGGCTAGCAGCTTCCCTGTGGCGGGGAAGTGCAAACGTACACGTTTTCGGCCGAAAACGCGTTTTCCGGCGAAAACGCACACCACGGCTCTTTCTGAGAAAAAGCAAGCACGGAGGACGAGAACCGCTTTTGCCCTGCGTAGCGTTCCGGGCAGCGGGTAGAACCAGGCAGAGAATTCCCGGCTAGCAGCTTCCCTGTGGCGGGGAAGTGCAAACGTACACGTTTTCGGCCGAAAACGCGTTTTCCGGCGAAAACGCACACCACGGCTCTTTCTGAGAAAAAGCAAGCACGGAGGACGAGAACCGCTTTTGCCCTGCGTAGCGTTCCGGGCAGCGGGTAGAACCAGGCAGAGAATTCCCGGCTAGCAGCTTCCCTGTGGCGGGGAAGTGCAAACGTACACGTTTTCGGCCGAAAACGCGTTTTCCGGCGAAAACGCACACCACGGCTCTTTCTGAGAAAAAGCAAGCACGGAGGACGAGAACCGCTTTTGCCCTGCGTAGCGTTCCGGGCAGCGGGTAGAACCAGGCAGAGAATTCCCGGCTAGCAGCTTCCCTGTGGCGGGGAAGTGCAAACGTACACGTTTTCGGCCGAAAACGCGTTTTCCGGCGAAAACGCACACCACGGCTCTTTCTGAGAAAAAGCAAGCACGGAGGACGAGAACCGCTTTTGCCCAGCGTAGCGTTCCGGGCAGCGGGTAGAACCAGGCAGAGAATTCCCGGCTAGCAGCTTCCCTGTGGCGGGGAAGTGCAAACGTACACGTTTTCGGCCGAAAACGCGTTTTCCGGCGAAAACGCACACCACGGCTCTTTCTGAGAAAAAGCAAGCACGGAGGACGAGAACCGCTTTTGCCCTGCGTAGCGTTCCGGGCAGCGGGTAGAACCAGGCAGAGAATTCCCGGCTAGCAGCTTCCCTGTGGCGGGGAAGTGCAAACGTACACGTTTTCGGCCGAAAACGCGTTTTCCGGCGAAAACGCACACCACGGCTCTTTCTGAGAAAAAGCAAGCACGGAGGACGAGAACCGCTTTTGCCCTGCGTAGCGTTCCGGGCAGCGGGTAGAACCAGGCAGAGAATTCCCGGCTAGCAGCTTCCCTGTGGCGGGGAAGTGCAAACGTACACGTTTTCGGCCGAAAACGCGTTTTCCGGCGAAAACGCACACCACGGCTCTTTCTGAGAAAAAGCAAGCACGGAGGACGAGAACCGCTTTTGCCCTGCGTAGCGTTCCGGGCAGCGGGTAGAACCAGGCAGAGAATTCCCGGCTAGCAGCTTCCCTGTGGCGGGGAAGTGCAAACGTACACGTTTTCGGCCGAAAACGCGTTTTCCGGCGAAAACGCACACCACGGCTCTTTCTGAGAAAAAGCAAGCACGGAGGACGAGAACCGCTTTTGCCCTGCGTAGCGTTCCGGGCAGCGGGTAGAACCAGGCAGAGAATTCCCGGCTAGCAGCTTCCCTGTGGCGGGGAAGTGCAAACGTACACGTTTTCGGCCGAAAACGCGTTTTCCGGCGAAAACGCACACCACGGCTCTTTCTGAGAAAAAGCAAGCACGGAGGACGAGAACCGCTTTTGCCCTGCGTAGCGTTCCGGGCAGCGGGTAGAACCAGGCAGAGAATTCCCGGCTAGCAGCTTCCCTGTGGCGGGGAAGTGCAAACGTACACGTTTTCGGCCGAAAACGCGTTTTCCGGCGAAAACGCACACCACGGCTCTTTCTGAGAAAAAGCAAGCACGGAGGACGAGAACCGCTTTTGCCCTGCGTAGCGTTCCGGGCAGCGGGTAGAACCAGGCAGAGAATTCCCGGCTAGCAGCTTCCCTGTGGCGGGGAAGTGCAAACGTACACGTTTTCGGCCGAAAACGCGTTTTCCGGCGAAAACGCACACCACGGCTCTTTCTGAGAAAAAGCAAGCACGGAGGACGAGAACCGCTTTTGCCCTGCGTAGCGTTCCGGGCAGCGGGTAGAACCAGGCAGAGAATTCCCGGCTAGCAGCTTCCCTGTGGCGGGGAAGTGCAAACGTACACGTTTTCGGCCGAAAACGCGTTTTCCGGCGAAAACGCACACCACGGCTCTTTCTGAGAAAAAGCAAGCACGGAGGACGAGAACCGCTTTTGCCCTGCGTAGCGTTCCGGGCAGCGGGTAGAACCAGGCAGAGAATTCCCGGCTAGCAGCTTCCCTGTGGCGGGGAAGTGCAAACGTACACGTTTTCGGCCGAAAACGCGTTTTCCGGCGAAAACGCACACCACGGCTCTTTCTGAGAAAAAGCAAGCACGGAGGACGAGAACCGCTTTTGCCCTGCGTAGCGTTCCGGGCAGCGGGTAGAACCAGGCAGAGAATTCCCGGCTAGCAGCTTCCCTGTGGCGGGGAAGTGCAAACGTACACGTTTTCGGCCGAAAACGCGTTTTCCGGCGAAAACGCACACCACGGCTCTTTCTGAGAAAAAGCAAGCACGGAGGACGAGAACCGCTTTTGCCCTGCGTAGCGTTCCGGGCAGCGGGTAGAACCAGGCAGAGAATTCCCGGCTAGCAGCTTCCCTGTGGCGGGGAAGTGCAAACGTACACGTTTTCGGCCGAAAACGCGTTTTCCGGCGAAAACGCACACCACGGCTCTTTCTGAGAAAAAGCAAGCACGGAGGACGAGAACCGCTTTTGCCCTGCGTAGCGTTCCGGGCAGCGGGTAGAACCAGGCAGAGAATTCCCGGCTAGCAGCTTCCCTGTGGCGGGGAAGTGCAAACGTACACGTTTTCGGCCGAAAACGCGTTTTCCGGCGAAAACGCACACCACGGCTCTTTCTGAGAAAAAGCAAGCACGGAGGACGAGAACCGCTTTTGCCCTGCGTAGCGTTCCGGGCAGCGGGTAGAACCAGGCAGAGAATTCCCGGCTAGCAGCTTCCCTGTGGCGGGGAAGTGCAAACGTACACGTTTTCGGCCGAAAACGCGTTTTCCGGCGAAAACGCACACCACGGCTCTTTCTGAGAAAAAGCAAGCACGGAGGACGAGAACCGCTTTTGCCCAGCGTAGCGTTCCGGGCAGCGGGTAGAACCAGGCAGAGAATTCCCGGCTAGCAGCTTCCCTGTGGCGGGGAAGTGCAAACGTACACGTTTTCGGCCGAAAACGCGTTTTCCGGCGAAAACGCACACCACGGCTCTTTCTGAGAAAAAGCAAGCACGGAGGACGAGAACCGCTTTTGCCCTGCGTAGCGTTCCGGGCAGCGGGTAGAACCAGGCAGAGAATTCCCGGCTAGCAGCTTCCCTGTGGCGGGGAAGTGCAAACGTACACGTTTTCGGCCGAAAACGCGTTTTCCGGCGAAAACGCACACCACGGCTCTTTCTGAGAAAAAGCAAGCACGGAGGACGAGAACCGCTTTTGCCCTGCGTAGCGTTCCGGGCAGCGGGTAGAACCAGGCAGAGAATTCCCGGCTAGCAGCTTCCCTGTGGCGGGGAAGTGCAAACGTACACGTTTTCGGCCGAAAACGCGTTTTCCGGCGAAAACGCACACCACGGCTCTTTCTGAGAAAAAGCAAGCACGGAGGACGAGAACCGCTTTTGCCCTGCGTAGCGTTCCGGGCAGCGGGTAGAACCAGGCAGAGAATTCCCGGCTAGCAGCTTCCCTGTGGCGGGGAAGTGCAAACGTACACGTTTTCGGCCGAAAACGCGTTTTCCGGCGAAAACGCACACCACGGCTCTTTCTGAGAAAAAGCAAGCACGGAGGACGAGAACCGCTTTTGCCCTGCGTAGCGTTCCGGGCAGCGGGTAGAACCAGGCAGAGAATTCCCGGCTAGCAGCTTCCCTGTGGCGGGGAAGTGCAAACGTACACGTTTTCGGCCGAAAACGCGTTTTCCGGCGAAAACGCACACCACGGCTCTTTCTGAGAAAAAGCAAGCACGGAGGACGAGAACCGCTTTTGCCCTGCGTAGCGTTCCGGGCAGCGGGTAGAACCAGGCAGAGAATTCCCGGCTAGCAGCTTCCCTGTGGCGGGGAAGTGCAAACGTACACGTTTTCGGCCGAAAACGCGTTTTCCGGCGAAAACGCACACCACGGCTCTTTCTGAGAAAAAGCAAGCACGGAGGACGAGAACCGCTTTTGCCCTGCGTAGCGTTCCGGGCAGCGGGTAGAACCAGGCAGAGAATTCCCGGCTAGCAGCTTCCCTGTGGCGGGGAAGTGCAAACGTACACGTTTTCGGCCGAAAACGCGTTTTCCGGCGAAAACGCACACCACGGCTCTTTCTGAGAAAAAGCAAGCACGGAGGACGAGAACCGCTTTTGCCCTGCGTAGCGTTCCGGGCAGCGGGTAGAACCAGGCAGAGAATTCCCGGCTAGCAGCTTCCCTGTGGCGGGGAAGTGCAAACGTACACGTTTTCGGCCGAAAACGCGTTTTCCGGCGAAAACGCACACCACGGCTCTTTCTGAGAAAAAGCAAGCACGGAGGACGAGAACCGCTTTTGCCCTGCGTAGCGTTCCGGGCAGCGGGTAGAACCAGGCAGAGAATTCCCGGCTAGCAGCTTCCCTGTGGCGGGGAAGTGCAAACGTACACGTTTTCGGCCGAAAACGCGTTTTCCGGCGAAAACGCACACCACGGCTCTTTCTGAGAAAAAGCAAGCACGGAGGACGAGAACCGCTTTTGCCCTGCGTAGCGTTCCGGGCAGCGGGTAGAACCAGGCAGAGAATTCCCGGCTAGCAGCTTCCCTGTGGCGGGGAAGTGCAAACGTACACGTTTTCGGCCGAAAACGCGTTTTCCGGCGAAAACGCACACCACGGCTCTTTCTGAGAAAAAGCAAGCACGGAGGACGAGAACCGCTTTTGCCCTGCGTAGCGTTCCGGGCAGCGGGTAGAACCAGGCAGAGAATTCCCGGCTAGCAGCTTCCCTGTGGCGGGGAAGTGCAAACGTACACGTTTTCGGCCGAAAACGCGTTTTCCGGCGAAAACGCACACCACGGCTCTTTCTGAGAAAAAGCAAGCACGGAGGACGAGAACCGCTTTTGCCCTGCGTAGCGTTCCGGGCAGCGGGTAGAACCAGGCAGAGAATTCCCGGCTAGCAGCTTCCCTGTGGCGGGGAAGTGCAAACGTACACGTTTTCGGCCGAAAACGCCTTTTCCGGGGAAAACGCACACCACGGCTCTTTCTGAGAAAAAGCAAGCACGGAGGACGAGAACCGCTTTTGCCCTGCGTAGCGTTCCGGGCAGCGGGTAGAACCAGGCAGAGAATTCCCGGCTAGCAGCTTCCCTGTGGCGGGGAAGTGCAAACGTACACGTTTTCGGCCGAAAACGCGTTTTCCGGCGAAAACGCACACCACGGCTCTTTCTGAGAAAAAGCAAGCACGGAGGACGAGAACCGCTTTTGCCCTGCGTAGCGTTCCGGGCAGCGGGTAGAACCAGGCAGAGAATTCCCGGCTAGCAGCTTCCCTGTGGCGGGGAAGTGCAAACGTACACGTTTTCGGCCGAAAACGCGTTTTCCGGCGAAAACGCACACCACGGCTCTTTCTGAGAAAAAGCAAGCACGGAGGACGAGAACCGCTTTTGCCCTGCGTAGCGTTCCGGGCAGCGGGTAGAACCAGGCAGAGAATTCCCGGCTAGCAGCTTCCCTGTGCGGGGAAGAGCAAACGGACACGTTTTCGGCCGAAAACGCGTTTTCCGGCGAAAACGTACACCACGGCTCTTTCTGAGAAAAAGCAAGCACGGAGGACGAGAACCGCTTTTGCCCTGCGTAGCGTTCCGGGCAGCGGGTAGAACCAGGCAGAGAATTCCCGTCTAGCAGCTTCCCTGTGGCGGGGAAGTGCAAAGGTACACGTTTTCGGCCGAAAACGCGTTTTCCGGCGAAAACGCACACCACGGCTCTTTCTGAGAAAAAGCAAGCACGGAGGACGAGAATCGCTTTTGCCCTGCGTAGCGTTCAGGGCAGCGGGTAGAACCAGGCAGAGAATTCCCGGCTAGCAGCTTCCCTGTGGCGGGGAAGTGCAAACGTACACGTTTTCGGCCGAAAACGCGTTTTCCGGCGAAAACGCACACCGCGGCTCTTTCTGAGGAAAAGCAAGCACGGAGGACGAGAATCGCTTTTGCCCTGCGTAGCGTTCCGGGCAGCGGGTAGAACCAGGCAGAGAATTCCCGGCTAGCAGCTTCCCTGTGGCGGGGAAGTGCAAACGTAGACGTTTTCGGCCGAAAACGCGTTTTCCGGGGAAAACGCACACCACGGCTCTTTCTGAGAAAAAGCAAGCACGGAGGACGAGAACCGCTTTTGCCCTGCGTAGCGTTCCGGGCAGCGGGTAGAACCAGGCAGAGAATTCCCGGCTAGCAGCTTCCCTGTGGCGGGGAAGTGCAAACGTACACGTTTTTGGCCGAAAACGCGTTTTCCGGCGAAAACGCACACCACGGCTCTTTCTGAGAAAAAGCAAGCACGGAGGACGAGAACCGCTTTTGCCCTGCGTAGCGTTCCGGGCAGCGGGTAGAACCAGGCAGAGAATTCCCGGCTAGCAGCTTCCCTGTGGCGGGGAAGAGCAAACGGACACGTTTTCGGCCGAAAACGGGTTTTCCGGCGAAAACGCACACCACGGCTCTTTCTGAGAAAAAGCAAGCACGGAGGACGAGAACCACTTTTGCCCTGCGTAGCGTTCCGGGCAGCGGGTAGAACCAGGCAGAGAATTCCCGGCTAGCAGCTTCCCTGTGGCGGGGAAGAGCAAACGGACACGTTTTCGGCCGAAAACGGGTTTTCCAGCGAAAACGCACACCACGGCTCTTTCTGAGAAAAAGCAAGCACGGAGGACGAGAACCGCTTTTGCCCTGCGTAGCGTTCCGGGCAGCGGGTAGAACCAGGCAGAGAATTCTCGGCTAGCAGCTTCCCTGTGGCGGGGAAGTGCAAACGTACACGTTTTCGGCCGAAAACGCGTTTTCCGGCGAAAACGCACACCACGGCTCTTTCTGAGAAAAAGCAAGCACGGAGGACGAGAATCGCTCTTGCCCTGCGTAGCGTTCAGGGCAGCGGGTAGAACCAGGCAGAGAATTCCCGGCTAGCAGCTTCCCTGTGGCAGGGAAATTGCAAACGTACACGTTTTCGGCCGAAAACGCGTTTTCCAGCGAAAACGCACACCACGGCTCTTTCTGAGAAAAAGCAAGCACGTAGGACGAGAATCGCTTTTGCCCTGCGTAGCATTCCGGGCAGCGGGTAGAAGCAGGCAGAGAATTCCCGGCTAGCAGCTTCCCTGTGGCGGGGAAGTGCAAACGTACACGTTTTCGGCCGAAAACGCGTTTTCCGGCGAAAACGCACACCACGGCTCTTTCTGAGAAAAAGCAAGCACGGAGGACGAGAACCGCTTTTGCCCTGCGTAGCGTTCCGGGCAGCGGGTAGAACCAGGCAGAGAATTCCCGGCTAGCAGCTTCCCTGTGGCGGGGAAGTGCAAACGTACACGTTTTCGGCCGAAAACGCGTTTTCCGGCGAAAACGCACACCACGGCTCTTTCTGAGAAAAAGCAAGCACGGAGGACGAGAACCGCTTTTGCCCTGCGTAGCGTTCCGGGCAGCGGGTAGAACCAGGCAGAGAATTCCCGGCTAGCAGCTTCCCTGTGGCGGGGAAGTGCAAACGTACACGTTTTCGGCCGAAAACGCGTTTTCCGGCGAAAACGCACACCACGGCTCTTTCTGAGAAAAAGCAAGCACGGAGGACGAGAATCGCATTTGCCCTGCGTAGCGTTCCGGGCAGCGGGTTGAACCAGGCAGAGAATTCCCGGCTACCAGCTTCCCTGTGGCAGGGAAGAGCAAACGTACACGTTTTCGGCCGAAAACGCGTTTTCCGGCAAAAACGCACACCACAGCTCTTTCTGATAAAAGCAAGCACGGAGGACGAGAATCGCTTTTGCCCTGCTTAGCGTTCCGGGTAGCGGGTAGAACCAGGCAGAGAATTCCCGTCTAGCAGCTTCCCTGTGGCGGGGAAGTGCAAACGTACACGTTTTCGGCCGAAAACGCGTTTTCCGGCGAAAACGCACACCACGGCTCTTTCTGATAAAAGCAAGCACGGAGGACGAGAATCGCTTTTGCCCTGCGTAGCGTTCAGGGCAGCGGGTAGAACCAGGCAGAGAATTCCCGGCTAGCAGCTTCCCTGTGGCAGGGAAATTGCAAACGTACACGTTTTCGGCCGAAAACGCGTTTTCCAGCGAAAACGCACACCACGGCTTTATCTGAGAAAAAGCAAGCACGGAGGACGAGAACCGCTTTTGCCCTGCGTAGCGTTCCGGGCAGCGGGTAGAACCAGGCAGAGAATTCCCGGCTAGCAGCTTCCCTGTGGCGGGGAAGTGCAAACGTACACGTTTTCGGCCGAAAACGCGTTTTCCGGCGAAAACGCACACCACGGCTCTTTCTGAGAAAAAGCAGGCACGGAGGACGAGAATCGCTTTTGCCCTGCGTAGCGTTCAGGGCAGCGGGTAGAACCAGGCAGAGAATTCCCGGCTAGCAGCTTCCCTGTGGCAGGGAAATTGCAAACGTACACGTTTTCGGCCGAAAACGCGTTTTCCGGCGAAAACGCACACCACGGCTCTTTCTGAGAAAAAGCAAGCACGGAGGACGAGAACCGCTTTTGCCCTGCGTAGCGTTCCGGGCAGCGGGTAGAACCAGGCAGAGAATTCCCGGCTAGCAGCTTCCCTGTGGCGGGGAAGTGCAAACGTACACGTTTTCGGCCGAAAACGCGTTTTCCGGCGAAAACGCACACCACGGCTCTTTCTGAGAAAAAGCAAGCACGGAGGACGAGAACCGCTTTTGCCCTGCGTAGCGTTCCGGGCAGCGGGTAGAACCAGGCAGAGAATTCCCGGCTAGCAGCTTCCCTGTGGCGGGGAAGTGCAAACGTAGACGTTTTCGGCCGAAAACGCGTTTTCCGGCGAAAACGCACACCGCGACTCTTTCTGAGAAAAAGCAAGCACGGAGGACGAGAACCGCTTTTGCCCTGCGTAGCGTTCCGGGCAGCGGGTAGAAGCAGGCAGAGAATTCCCGGCTAGCAGCTTCCCTGTGGCGGGGAAGTGCAAACGTACACGTTTTCGGCCGAAAACGCGTTTTCCGGCGAAAACGCACACCACGGCTCTTTCTGAGAAAAAGCAAGCACGGAGGACGAGAACCGCTTTTGCCCTGCGTAGCGTTCCGGGCAGCGGGTAGAACCAGGCAGAGAATTCCCGGCTAGCAGCTTCCCTGTGGCGGGGAAGTGCAAACGTAGACGTTTTCGGCCGAAAACGCGTTTTCCGGCGAAAACGCACACCACGGCTCTTTCTGAGAAAAAGCAAGCACGGAGGACGAGAACCGCTTTTGCCCTGCGTAGCGTTCCGGGCAGCGGGTAGAACCAGGCAGAGAATTCCCGGCTAGCAGCTTCCCTGTGGCGGGGAAGTGCAAACGTACACGTTTTCGGCCGAAAACGCGTTTTCCGGCGAAAACGCACACCACGGCTCTTTCTGAGAAAAAGCAAGCACGGAGGACGAGAATCGCATTTGCCCTGCGTAGCGTTCCGGGCAGCGGGTAGAACCAGGCAGAGAATTCCCGGCTACCAGCTTCCCTGTGGCAGGGAAGAGCAAACGTACACGTTTTCGGCCGAAAACGCGTTTTCCGGCAAAAACGCACACCACAGCTCTTTCTGATAAAAGCAAGCACGGAGGACGAGAATCGCTTTTGCCCTGCTTAGCGTTCCGGGTAGCGGGTAGAACCAGGCAGAGAATTCCCGTCTAGCAGCTTCCCTGTGGCGGGGAAGTGCAAACGTACACGTTTTCGGCCGAAAACGCGTTTTCCGGCGAAAACGCACACCACGGCTCTTTCTGATAAAAGCAAGCACGGAGGACGAGAATCGCTTTTGCCCTGCGTAGCGTTCAGGGCAGCGGGTAGAACCAGGCAGAGAATTCCCGGCTAGCAGCTTCCCTGTGGCAGGGAAATTGCAAACGTACACGTTTTCGGCCGAAAACGCGTTTTCCAGCGAAAACGCACACCACGGCTTTATCTGAGAAAAAGCAAGCACGGAGGACGAGAACCGCTTTTGCCCTGCGTAGCGTTCCGGGCAGCGGGTAGAACCAGGCAGAGAATTCCCGGCTAGCAGCTTCCCTGTGGCGGGGAAGTGCAAACGTACACGTTTTCGGCCGAAAACGCGTTTTCCGGCGAAAACGCACACCACGGCTCTTTCTGAGAAAAAGCAGGCACGGAGGACGAGAATCGCTTTTGCCCTGCGTAGCGTTCAGGGCAGCGGGTAGAACCAGGCAGAGAATTCCCGGCTAGCAGCTTCCCTGTGGCAGGGAAATTGCAAACGTACACGTTTTCGGCCGAAAACGCGTTTTCCGGCGAAAACGCACACCACGGCTCTTTCTGAGAAAAAGCAAGCACGGAGGACGAGAACCGCTTTTGCCCTGCGTAGCGTTCCGGGCAGCGGGTAGAACCAGGCAGAGAATTCCCGGCTAGCAGCTTCCCTGTGGCGGGGAAGTGCAAACGTACACGTTTTCGGCCGAAAACGCGTTTTCCGGCGAAAACGCACACCACGGCTCTTTCTGAGAAAAAGCAAGCACGGAGGACGAGAACCGCTTTTGCCCAGCGTAGCGTTCCGGGCAGCGGGTAGAACCAGGCAGAGAATTCCCGGCTAGCAGCTTCCCTGTGGCGGGGAAGTGCAAACGTAGACGTTTTCGGCCGAAAACGCGTTTTCCGGCGAAAACGCACACCGCGGCTCTTTCTGAGAAAAAGCAAGCACGGAGGACGAGAACCGCTTTTGCCCTGCGTAGCGTTCCGGGCAGCGGGTAGAAGCAGGCAGAGAATTCCCGGCTAGCAGCTTCCCTGTGGCGGGGAAGTGCAAACGTACACGTTTTCGGCCGAAAACGCGTTTTCCGGCGAAAACGCACACCACGGCTCTTTCTGAGAAAAAGCAAGCACGGAGGACGAGAATCGCTTTTGCCCTGGGTAGCGTTCCGGGCAGCGGGTAGAAACAGGCAGAGAATTCCCGTCTAGCAGCTTCCCTGTGGCGGGGAAGTGCAAACGTAGACGTTTTCGGCCGAAAACGCGTTTTCCGGCGAAAACGCACACCACGGCTCTTTCTGAGAAAAAGCAAGCACGGAGGACGAGAACCGCTTTTGCCCTGCGTAGCGTTCCGGGCAGCGGGTAGAACCAGGCAGAGAATTCCCGGCTAGCAGCTTCCCTGTGGCGGGGAAGAGCAAACGTACACGTTTTCGGCCGAAAACGCGTTTTCCGGCGAAAACGCACACCACGGCTCTTTCTGAGAAAAAGCAAGCACGGAGGACGAGAATCGCTTTTGCCCTGCGTAGCGTTCCGGGCAGCGGGTAGAACCAGGCAGAGAATTCCCGGCTAGCAGCTTCCCTGTGGCGGGGAAGTGCAAACGGACACGTTTTCGGCCGAAAACGCGTTTTCCGGCGAAATCGCACACCACGGCTCTTTCTGAGAAAAAGCAAGCACGGAGGACGAGAACCGCTTTTGCCCTGCGTAGCGTTCCGGGCAGCGGGTAGAACCAGGCAGAGAATTCGCGGCTAGCAGCTTCCCTGTGGCGGGGAAGAGCAAACGTACACGTTTTCGGCCGAAAACGCGTTTTCCGGCGAAAACGCACACCACGGCTCTTTCTGAGAAAAAGCAAGCACGGAGGACGAGAATCGCTTTTGCCCTGCGTAGCGTTCCGGGCAGCGGGTAGAACCAGGCAGAGAATTCCCGGCTAGCAGCTTCCCTGTGGCGGGGAAGTGCAACGTACACGTTTTCGGCCGAAAACGCGTTTTCCGGCGAAAACGCACACCACGGCTCTTTCTGAGAAAAAGCAAGCACGGAGGACGAGAATCGCTTTTGCCCTGCGTAGCGTTCCGGGCAGCGGGTAGAACCAGGCAGAGAATTCCCGGCTAGCAGCTTCCCTGTGGCAGGGAAATTGCAAACGTACACGTTTTCGGCCGAAAACGCGTTTTCCGGCGAAAACGCACACCACGGCTCTTTCTGAGAAAAAGCAAGCACGGAGGACGAGAACCGCTTTTGCCCTGCGTAGCGTTCCGGGCAGCGGGTAGAACCAGGCAGAGAATTCCCGGCTAGCAGCTTCCCTGTGGCGGGGAAGTGCAAACGTACACGTTTTCGGCCGAAAACGCGTTTTCCGGCGAAAACGCACACCACGGCTCTTTCTGATAAAAGCAAGCACGGAGGACGAGAATCGCTTTTGCCCTGCGTAGCGTTCCGGGCAGCGGGTAGAACCAGGCAGAGAATTCCCGGCTAGCAGCTTCCCTGTGGCGGGGAAGAGCAAACGTACACGTTTTCGGCCGAAAACGCGTTTTCCGGCGAAAACGCACACCACGGCTCTTTCTGAGAAAAAGCAAGCACGGAGGACGAGAACCGCTTTTGCCCTGCGTAGCGTTCCGGGCAGCGGGTAGAACCAGGCAGAGAATTCCCGGCTAGCAGCTTCCCTGTGGCGGGGAAGTGCAAACGTACACGTTTTCGGCCGAAAACGCGTTTTCCGGCGAAAACGCACACCACGGCTCTTTCTGATAAAAGCATGCACGGAGGACGAGAATCGCTTTTGCCCTGCGTAGCGTTCCGGGCAGCGGGTAGAACCAGGCAGAGAATTCCCGGCTAGCAGCTTCCCTGTGGCGGGGAAGTGCAAACGTAGACGTTTTCGGCCGAAAACGCGTTTTCCGGCGAAAACGCACACCACGGCTCTTTCTGAGAAAAAGCAAGCACGGAGGACGAGAACCGCTTTTGCCCTGCGTAGCGTTCCGGGCAGCGGGTAGAACCAGGCAGAGAATTCCCGGCTAGCAGCTTCCCTGTGGCGGGGAAGTGCAAACGTACACGTTTTCGGCCGAAAACGCGTTTTGCGGCGAAAACGCACACCACGGCTCTTTCTGATAAAAGCAAGCACGGAGGACGAGAATCGCTTTTGCCCTGCGTAGCGTTCCGGGCAGCGGGTAGAACCAGGCAGAGAATTCCCGGCTAGCAGCTTCCCTGTGGCGGGGAAGAGCAAACGTACACGTTTTCGGCCGAAAACGCGTTTTCCGGCGAAAACGCACACCACGGCTCTTTCTGAGAAAAAGCAAGCACGGAGGACGAGAACCGCTTTTGCCCTGCGTAGCGTTCCGGGCAGCGGGTAGAACCAGGCAGAGAATTCCCGGCTAGCAGCTTCCCTGTGGCGGGGAAGTGCAAACGTACACGTTTTCGGCCGAAAACGCGTTTTCCGGCGAAAACGCACACCACGGCTCTTTCTGATAAAAGCATGCACGGAGGACGAGAATCGCTTTTGCCCTGCGTAGCGTTCCGGGCAGCGGGTAGAACCAGGCAGAGAATTCCCGGCTAGCAGCTTCCCTGTGGCGGGGAAGTGCAAACGTAGACGTTTTCGGCCGAAAACGCGTTTTCCGGCGAAAACGCACACCACGGCTCTTTCTGAGAAAAAGCAAGCACGGAGGACGAGAACCGCTTTTGCCCTGCGTAGCGTTCCGGGCAGCGGGTAGAACCAGGCAGAGAATTCCCGGCTAGCAGCTTCCCTGTGGCGGGGAAGTGCAAACGTACACGTTTTCGGCCGAAAACGCGTTTTCCGGCGAAAACGCACACCACGGCTCTTTCTGAGAAAAAGCAAGCACGGAGGACGAGAACCGCTTTTGCCCTGCGTAGCGTTCCGGGCAGCGGGTAGAACCAGGCAGAGAATTCCCGGCTAGCAGCTTCCCTGTGGCGGGGAAGTGCAAACGTACACGTTTTCGGCCGAAAACGCGTTTTCCGGCGAAAACGCACACCACGGCTCTTTCTGAGAAAAGCAAGCACGGAGGACGAGAACCGCTTTTGCCCTGCGTAGCGTTCCGGGCAGCGGGTAGAACCAGGCAGAGAATTCCCGGCTAGCAGCTTCCCTGTGGCGGGGAAGTGCAAACGTAGACGTTTTCGGCCGAAAACGCGTTTTCCGGCGAAAACGCACACCACGGCTCTTTCTGAGAAAAAGCAAGCACGGAGGACGAGAACCGCTTTTGCCCTGCGTAGCGTTCCGGGCAGCGGGTAGAACCAGGCAGAGAATTCCCGGCTAGCAGCTTCCCTGTGGCGGGGAAGTGCAAACGTACACGTTTTCGGCCGAAAACGCGTTTTCCGGCGAAAACGCACACCACGGCTCTTTCTGAGAAAAAGCAAGCACGGAGGACGAGAACCGCTTTTGCCCTGCGTAGCGTTCCGGGCAGCGGGTAGAACCAGGCAGAGAATTCCCGGCTAGCAGCTTCCCTGTGGCGGGGAAGTGCAAACGTACACGTTTTCGGCCGAAAACGCGTTTTCCGGCGAAAACGCACACCACGGCTCTTTCTGAGAAAAGCAAGCACGGAGGACGAGAACCGCTTTTGCCCTGCGTAGCGTTCCGGGCAGCGGGTAGAACCAGGCAGAGAATTCCCGGCTAGCAGCTTCCCTGTGGCGGGGAAGTGCAAACGTACACGTTTTCGGCCGAAAACGCGTTTTCCGGCGAAAACGCACACCACGGCTCTTTCTGAGAAAAAGCAAGCACGGAGGACGAGAACCGCTTTTGCCCTGTGTAGCGTTCCGGGCAGCGGGTAGAACCAGGCAGAGAATTCCCGGCTAGCAGCTTCCCTGTGGCGGGGAAGTGCAAACGTAGACGTTTTCGGCCGAAAACGCGTTTTCCGGCGAAAACGCACACCACGGCTCTTTCTGAGAAAAAGCAAGCACGGAGGACGAGAACCGCTTTTGCCCTGCGTAGCGTTCCGGGCAGCGGGTAGAACCAGGCAGAGAATTCCCGGCTAGCAGCTTCCCTGTGGCGGGGAAGTGCAAACGTACACGTTTTCGGCCGAAAACGCGTTTTCCGGCGAAAACGCACACCACGGCTCTTTCTGAGAAAAAGCAAGCACGGAGGACGAGAATCGCTTTTGCCCTGCGTAGCGTTCCGGGCAGCGGGTAGAACCAGGCAGAGAATTCCCGGCTAGCAGCTTCCCTGTGGCGGGGAAGTGCAAACGTACACGTTTTCGGCCGAAAACGCGTTTTCCGGCGAAAACGCACACCGCGGCTCTTTCTGAGGAAAAGCAAGCACGGAGGACGAGAACCGCTTTTGCCCTGCGTAGCGTTCCGGGCAGCGGGTAGAACCAGGCAGAGAATTCCCGGCTAGCAGCTTCCCTGTGGCGGGGAAGAGCAAACGTACACGTTTTCGGCCGAAAACGCGTTTTCCGGCGAAAACGCACACCACGGCTCTTTCTGAGAAAAAGCAAGCACGGAGGACGAGAATCGCTTTTGCCCTGCGTAGCGTTCCGGGCAGCGGGTAGAACCAGGCAGAGAATTCCCGGCTAGCAGCTTCCCTGTGGCAGGGAAATTGCAAACGTACACGTTTTCGGCCGAAAACGCGTTTTCCGGCGAAAACGCACACCACGGCTCTTTCTGAGAAAAAGCAAGCACGGAGGACGAGAACCGCTTTTGCCCTGCGTAGCGTTCCGGGCAGCGGGTAGAACCAGGCAGAGAATTCCCGGCTAGCAGCTTCCCTGTGGCGGGGAAGTGCAAACATACACGTTTTCGGCCGAAAACGCGTTTTCCGGCGAAAACGCACACCACGGCTCTTTCTGAGAAAAAGCAAGCACGGAGGACGAGAATCGCTTTTGCCCTGGGTAGCGTTCCGGGCAGCGGGTAGAACCAGGCAGAGAATTCCCGGCTAGCAGCTTCCCTGTGGCGGGGAAGTGCAAACATACACGTTTTCGGCCGAAAACGCGTTTTCCGGCGAAAACGCACACCACGGCTCTTTCTGAGAAAAAGCAAGCACGGAGGACGAGAATCGCTTTTGCCCTGGGTAGCGTTCCGGGCAGCGGGTAGAACCAGGCAGAGAATTCCCGTCTAGCAGCTTCCCTGTGGCGGGGAAGTGCAAACGTAGACGTTTTCGGCCGAAAACGCGTTTTCCGTCGAAAACGCACACCACGGCTCTTTCTGAGAAAAAGCAAGCACGGAGGACGAGAATCGCTTTTGCCCTGCGTAGCATTCCGGGCAGCGGGTAGAACCAGGCAGAGAATTCCCGGCTAGCAGCTTCCCTGTGGCGGGGAAGTGCAAACGTACACGTTTTCGGCCGAAAATGCGTTTTCCGGCGAAATCGCACACCACGGCTCTTTCTGAGAAAAAGCAAGCACGGAGGACGAGAACCGCTTTTGCCCTGCGTAGCGTTCCGGGCAGCGGGTAGAACCAGGCAGAGAATTCCCGGCTAGCAGCTTCCCTGTGGCGGGGAAGTGCAAACGTACACGTTTTCGGCCGAAAACGCGTTTTCCGGCGAAAACGCACACCACGGCTCTTTCTGAGAAAAAGCAAGCACGGAGGACGAGAACCGCTTTTGCCCTGCGTAGCGTTCCGGGCAGCGGGTAGAACCAGGCAGAGAATTCCCGGCTAGCAGCTTCCCTGTGGCGGGGAAGTGCAAACGTACACGTTTTCAGCCGAAAACGCGTTTTCCGGCGAAAACGCACACCACGGCTCTTTCTGAGAAAAAGCAAGCACGGAGGACGAGAACCGCTTTTGCCCTGCGTAGCGTTCCGGGCAGCGGGTAGAACCAGGCAGAGAATTCCCGGCTAGCAGCTTCCCTGTGGCGGGGAAGTGCAAACGTACACGTTTTCGGCCGAAAACGCGTTTTCCGGCGAAAACGCACACCACGGCTCTTTCTGAGAAAAAGCAAGCACGGAGGACGAGAATCGCTTTTGCCCTGCGTAGCGTTCCGGGCAGCGGGTAGAACCAGGCAGAGAATTCCCGGCTAGCAGCTTCCCTGTGGCGGGGAAGTGCAAACGTACACGTTTTCGGCCGAAAACGCGTTTTCCGGCGAAAACGCACACCACGGCTCTTTCTGAGATAAAGCAAGCACGGAGGACGAGAACCGCTTTTGCCCTGCGTAGCGTTCCGGGCAGCGGGTAGAACCAGGCAGAGAATTCCCGGCTAGCAGCTTCCCTGTGGCGGGGAAGTGCAAACGGACACGTTTTCGGCCGAAAACGCGTTTTCCGGCGAAAACGCACACCACGGCTCTTTCTGAGAAAAAACAAGCACGGAGGACGAGAACCGCTTTTGCCCTGCGTAGCGTTCCGGGCAGCGGGTAGAACCAGGCAGAGAATTCCCGGCTAGCAGCTTCCCTGTGGCGGGGAAGTGCAAACGTACACGTTTTCGGCCGAAAACGCGTTTTCCGGCGAAAACGCACACCACGGCTCTTTCTGAGAAAAAGCAAGCACGGAGGACGAGAACCGCTTTTGCCCTGCGTAGCGTTCCGGGCAGCGGGTAGAACCAGGCAGAGAATTCCCGGCTAGCAGCTTCCCTGTGGCGGGGAAGTGCAAACGTACACGTTTTCGGCCGAAAACGCGTTTTCCGGCGAAAACGCACACCACGGCTCTTTCTGAGAAAAAGCAAGCACGGAGGACGAGAACCGCTTTTGCCCTGCGTAGCGTTCCGGGCAGCGGGTAGAACCAGGCAGAGAATTCCCGGCTAGCAGCTTCCCTGTGGCGGGGAAGTGCAAACGTACACGTTTTCGGCCGAAAACGCGTTTTCCGGCGAAAACGCACACCACGGCTCTTTCTGAGAAAAAGCAAGCACGGAGGACGAGAATCGCTTTTGCCCTGCGTAGCGTTCCGGGCAGCGGGTAGAACCAGGCAGAGAATTCCCGGCTAGCAGCTTCCCTGTGGCAGGGAAATTGCAAACGTACACGTTTTCGGCCGAAAACGCGTTTTCCGGCGAAAACGCACACCACGGCTCTTTCTGAGAAAAAGCAAGCACGGAGGACGAGAACCGCTTTTGCCCTGCGTAGCGTTCCGGGCAGCGGGTAGAACCAGGCAGAGAATTCCCGGCTAGCAGCTTCCCTGTGGCGGGGAAGTGTAAACGTACACGTTTTCGGCCGAAAATGCGTTTTCCGGCGAAAACGCACACCACGGCTCTTTCTGATAAAAGCAAGCACGGAGGACGAGAATCGCTTTTGCCCTGCGTAGCGTTCCGGGCAGCGGGTAGAACCAGGCAGAGAATTCCCGGCTAGCAGCTTCCTTGTGGCGGGGAAGAGCAAACGTACACGTTTTCGGCCGAAAACGCGTTTTCCGGCGAAAACGCACACCACGGCTCTTTCTGAGAAAAAGCAAGCACGGAGGACGAGAACCGCTTTTGCCCTGCGTAGCGTTCCGGGCAGCGGGTAGAACCAGGCAGAGAATTCCCGGCTAGCAGCTTCCCTGTGGCGGGGAAGTGCAAACGTACACGTTTTCGGCCGAAAACGCGTTTTCCGGCGAAAACGCACACCACGGCTCTTTCTGAGAAAAAGCAAGCACGGAGGACGAGAACCGCTTTTGCCCTGCGTAGCGTTCCGGGCAGCGGGTAGAACCAGGCAGAGAATTCCCGGCTAGCAGCTTCCCTGTGGCGGGGAAGTGCAAACGTAGACGTTTTCGGCCGAAAACGCGTTTTCCGGCGAAAACGCACACCACGGCTCTTTCTGAGAAAAAGCAAGCACGGAGGACGAGAACCGCTTTTGCCCTGCGTAGCGTTCCGGGCAGCGGGTAGAACCAGGCAGAGAATTCCCGGCTAGCAGCTTCCCTGTGGCGGGGAAGTGCAAACGTACACGTTTTCGGCCGAAAACGCGTTTTCCGGCGAAAACGCACACCACGGCTCTTTCTGAGAAAAAGCAAGCACGGAGGACGAGAACCGCTTTTGCCCTGCGTAGCGTTCCGGGCAGCGGGTAGAACCAGGCAGAGAATTCCCGGCTAGCAGCTTCCCTGTGGCGGGGAAGTGCAAACGTACACGTTTTCGGCCGAAAACGCGTTTTCCGGCGAAAACGCACACCACGGCTCTTTCTGAGAAAAGCAAGCACGGAGGACGAGAACCGCTTTTGCCCTGCGTAGCGTTCCGGGCAGCGGGTAGAACCAGGCAGAGAATTCCCGGCTAGCAGCTTCCCTGTGGCGGGGAAGTGCAAACGTAGACGTTTTCGGCCGAAAACGCGTTTTCCGGCGAAAACGCACACCACGGCTCTTTCTGAGAAAAAGCAAGCACGGAGGACGAGAACCGCTTTTGCCCTGCGTAGCGTTCCGGGCAGCGGGTAGAACCAGGCAGAGAATTCCCGGCTAGCAGCTTCCCTGTGGCGGGGAAGTGCAAACGTACACGTTTTCGGCCGAAAACGCGTTTTCCGGCGAAAACGCACACCACGGCTCTTTCTGAGAAAAAGCAAGCTCGGAGGACGAGAATCGCTTTTGCCCTGCGTAGCGTTCCGGGCAGCGGGTAGAACCAGGCAGAGAATTCCCGGCTAGCAGCTTCCCTGTGGCGGGGAAGTGCAAACGTACACGTTTTCGGCCGAAAACGCGTTTTCCGGAGAAAACGCACACCGCGGCTCTTTCTGAGGAAAAGCAAGCACGGAGGAAGAGAATCGCTTTTGCCCTGCGTAGCGTTCCGGGCAGCGGGTAGAACCAGGCAGAGAATTCCCGGCTAGCAGCTTCCCTGTGGCGGGGAAGTGCAAACGTACACGTTTTCGGCCGAAAACGCGTTTTCCGGCGAAAACGCACACCACGGCTCTTTCTGATAAAAGCATGCACGGAGGACGAGAATCGCTTTTGCCCTGCGTAGCGTTCCGGGCAGCGGGTAGAACCAGGCAGAGAATTCCCGGCTAGCAGCTTCCCTGTGGCGGGGAAGTGCAAACGTAGACGTTTTCGGCCGAAAACGCGTTTTCCGGCGAAAACGCACACCACGGCTCTTTCTGAGAAAAAGCAAGCACGGAGGACGAGAACCGCTTTTGCCCTGCGTAGCGTTCCGGGCAGCGGGTAGAACCAGGCAGAGAATTCCCGGCTAGCAGCTTCCCTGTGGCGGGGAAGTGCAAACGTACACGTTTTCGGCCGAAAACGCGTTTTCCGGCGAAAACGCACACCACGGCTCTTTCTGATAAAAGCAAGCACGGAGGACGAGAATCGCTTTTGCCCTGCGTAGCGTTCCGGGCAGCGGGTAGAACCAGGCAGAGAATTCCCGGCTAGCAGCTTCCCTGTGGCGGGGAAGAGCAAACGTACACGTTTTCGGCCGAAAACGCGTTTTCCGGCGAAAACGCACACCACGGCTCTTTCTGAGAAAAAGCAAGCACGGAGGACGAGAACCGCTTTTGCCCTGCGTAGCGTTCCGGGCAGCGGGTAGAACCAGGCAGAGAATTCCCGGCTAGCAGCTTCCCTGTGGCGGGGAAGTGCAAACGTACACGTTTTCGGCCGAAAACGCGTTTTCCGGCGAAAACGCACACCACGGCTCTTTCTGAGAAAAAGCAAGCACGGAGGACGAGAACCGCTTTTGCCCTGCGTAGCGTTCCGGGCAGCGGGTAGAACCAGGCAGAGAATTCCCGGCTAGCAGCTTCCCTGTGGCGGGGAAGTGCAAACGTACACGTTTTCGGCCGAAAACGCGTTTTCCGGCGAAAACGCACACCACGGCTCTTTCTGAGAAAAAGCAAGCACGGAGGACGAGAATCGCTTTTGCCCTGCGTAGCGTTCCGGGCAGCGGGTAGAACCAGGCAGAGAATTCCCGGCTAGCAGCTTCCCTGTGGCGGGGAAGTGCAAACGTACACGTTTTCGGCCGAAAACGCGTTTTCCGGCGAAAACGCACACCGCGGCTCTTTCTGAGGAAAAGCAAGCACGGAGGACGAGAACCGCTTTTGCCCTGCGTAGCGTTCCGGGCAGCGGGTAGAACCAGGCAGAGAATTCCCGGCTAGCAGCTTCCCTGTGGCGGGGAAGAGCAAACGTACACGTTTTCGGCCGAAAACGCGTTTTCCGGCGAAAACGCACACCACGGCTCTTTCTGAGAAAAAGCAAGCACGGAGGACGAGAATCGCTTTTGCCCTGCGTAGCGTTCAGGGCAGCGGGTAGAACCAGGCAGAGAATTCCCGGCTAGCAGCTTCCCTGTGGCAGGGAAATTGCAAACGTACACGTTTTCGGCCGAAAACGCGTTTTCCGGCGAAAACGCACACCACGGCTCTTTCTGAGAAAAAGCAAGCACGGAGGACGAGAACCGCTTTTGCCCTGCGTAGCGTTCCGGGCAGCGGGTAGAACCAGGCAGAGAATTCCCGGCTAGCAGCTTCCCTGTGGCGGGGAAGTGCAAACATACACGTTTTCGGCCGAAAACGCGTTTTCCGGCGAAAACGCACACCACGGCTCTTTCTGAGAAAAAGCAAGCACGGAGGACGAGAATCGCTTTTGCCCTGCGTAGCGTTCCGGGCAGCGGGTAGAACCAGGCAGAGAATTCCCGGCTAGCAGCTTCCCTGTGGCGGGGAAGTGCAAACATACACGTTTTCGGCCGAAAACGCGTTTTCCGGCGAAAACGCACACCACGGCTCTTTCTGAGAAAAAGCAAGCACGGAGGACGAGAATCGCTTTTGCCCTGGGTAGCGTTCCGGGCAGCGGGTAGAACCAGGCAGAGAATTCCCGTCTAGCAGCTTCCCTGTGGCGGGGAAGTGCAAACGTAGACGTTTTCGGCCGAAAACGCGTTTTCCGTCGAAAACGCACACCACGGCTCTTTCTGAGAAAAAGCAAGCACGGAGGACGAGAACCGCTTTTGCCCTGCGTAGCGTTCCGGGCAGCGGGTAGAACCAGGCAGAGAATTCTCGGCTAGCAGCTTCCCTGTGGCGGGGAAGAGCAAACGTACACGTTTTCGGCCGAAAACGCGTTTTCCGGCGAAAACGCACACCACGGCTCTTTCTGAGAAAAAGCAAGCACGGAGGACGAGAATCGCTTTTGCCCTGCGTAGCGTTCCGGGCAGCGGGTAGAACCAGGCAGAGAATTCCCGGCTAGCAGCTTCCCTGTGGCGGGGAAGTGCAAACGGACACGTTTTCGGCCGAAAACGCGTTTTCCGGCGAAATCGCACACCACGGCTCTTTCTGAGAAAAAGCAAGCACGGAGGACGAGAACCGCTTTTGCCCTGCGTAGCGTTCCGGGCAGCGGGTAGAACCAGGCAGAGAATTCCCGGCTAGCAGCTTCCCTGTGGCGGGGAAGTGCAAACGTACACGTTTTCGGCCGAAAACGCGTTTTCCGGCGAAAACGCACACCACGGCTCTTTCTGAGAAAAAGCAAGCACGGAGGACGAGAACCGCTTTTGCCCTGCGTAGCGTTCCGGGCAGCGGGTAGAACCAGGCAGAGAATTCCCGGCTAGCAGCTTCCCTGTGGCGGGGAAGTGCAAACGTACACGTTTTCAGCCGAAAACGCGTTTTCCGGCGAAAACGCACACCACGGCTCTTTCTGAGAAAAAGCAAGCACGGAGGACGAGAACCGCTTTTGCCCTGCGTAGCGTTCCGGGCAGCGGGTAGAACCAGGCAGAGAATTCCCGGCTAGCAGCTTCCCTGTGGCGGGGAAGTGCAAACGTACACGTTTTCGGCCGAAAACGCGTTTTCCGGCGAAAACGCACACCACGGCTCTTTCTGAGAAAAAGCAAGCACGGAGGACGAGAACCGCTTTTGCCCTGCGTAGCGTTCCGGGCAGCGGGTAGAACCAGGCAGAGAATTCCCGGCTAGCAGCTTCCCTGTGGCGGGGAAGTGCAAACGTACACGTTTTCGGCCGAAAACGCCTTTTCCGGCGAAAACGCACACCACGGCTCTTTCTGAGAAAAAGCAAGCACGGAGGACGAGAATCGCTTTTGCCCTGCGTAGCGTTCCGGGCAGCGGGTAGAACCAGGCAGAGAATTCCCGTCTAGCAGCTTCCCTGTGGCGGGGAAGTGCAACGTACACGTTTTCGGCCGAAAACGCGTTTTCCGGCGAAAACGCACACCACGGCTCTTTCTGAGAAAAAGCAAGCACGGAGGACGAGAATCGCTTTTGCCCTGCGTAGCGTTCCGGGCAGCGGGTAGAACCAGGCAGAGAATTCCCGGCTAGCAGCTTCCCTGTGGCAGGGAAATTGCAAACGTACACGTTTTCGGCAGAAAACGCGTTTTCCGGCGAAAACGCACACCACGGCTCTTTCTGAGAAAAAGCAAGCACGGAGGACGAGAACCGCTTTTGCCCTGCGTAGCGTTCCGGGCAGCGGGTAGAACCAGGCAGAGAATTCCCGGCTAGCAGCTTCCCTGTGGCGGGGAAGTGCAAACGTACACGTTTTCGGCCGAAAACGCGTTTTCCGGCGAAAACGCACACCACGGCTCTTTCTGATAAAAGCAAGCACGGAGGACGAGAATCGCTTTTGCCCTGCGTAGCGTTCCGGGCAGCGGGTAGAACCAGGCAGAGAATTCCCGGCTAGCAGCTTCCCTGTGGCGGGGAAGAGCAAACGTACACGTTTTCGGCCGAAAACGCGTTTTCCGGCGAAAACGCACACCACGGCTCTTTCTGAGAAAAAGCAAGCACGGAGGACGAGAACCGCTTTTGCCCTGCGTAGCGTTCCGGGCAGCGGGTAGAACCAGGCAGAGAATTCCCGGCTAGCAGCTTCCCTGTGGCGGGGAAGTGCAAACGTACACGTTTTCGGCCGAAAACGCGTTTTCCGGCGAAAACGCACACCACGGCTCTTTCTGAGAAAAAGCAAGCACGGAGGACGAGAACCGCTTTTGCCCTGCGTAGCGTTCCGGGCAGCGGGTAGAACCAGGCAGAGAATTCCCGGCTAGCAGCTTCCCTGTGGCGGGGAAGTGCAAACGTACACGTTTTCGGCCGAAAACGCGTTTTCCGGCGAAAACGCACACCACGGCTCTTTCTGAGAACAAGCAAGCACGGAGGACGAGAACCGCTTTTGCCCTGCGTAGCGTTCCGGGCAGCGGGTAGAACCAGGCAGAGAATTCCCGGCTAGCAGCTTCCCTGTGGCGGGGAAGTGCAAACGTACACGTTTTCGGCCGAAAACGCGTTTTCCGGCGAAAACGCACACCACGGCTCTTTCTGAGAAAAGCAAGCACGGAGGACGAGAACCGCTTTTGCCCTGTGTAGCGTTCCGGGCAGCGGGTAGAACCAGGCAGAGAATTCCCGGCTAGCAGCTTCCCTGTGGCGGGGAAGTGCAAACGTAGACGTTTTCGGCCGAAAACGCGTTTTCCGGCGAAAACGCACACCACGGCTCTTTCTGAGAAAAAGCAAGCACGGAGGACGAGAACCGCTTTTGCCCTGCGTAGCGTTCCGGGCAGCGGGTAGAACCAGGCAGAGAATTCCCGGCTAGCAGCTTCCCTGTGGCGGGGAAGTGCAAACGTACACGTTTTCGGCCGAAAACGCGTTTTCCGGCGAAAACGCACACCACGGCTCTTTCTGAGAAAAAGCAAGCACGGAGGACGAGAATCGCTTTTGCCCTGCGTAGCGTTCCGGGCAGCGGGTAGAACCAGGCAGAGAATTCCCGGCTAGCAGCTTCCCTGTGGCGGGGAAGTGCAAACGTACACGTTTTCGGCCGAAAACGCGTTTTCCGGCGAAAACGCACACCGCGGCTCTTTCTGAGGAAAAGCAAGCACGGAGGACGAGAACCGCTTTTGCCCTGCGTAGCGTTCCGGGCAGCGGGTAGAACCAGGCAGAGAATTCCCGGCTAGCAGCTTCCCTGTGGCGGGGAAGAGCAAACGTACACGTTTTCGGCCGAAAACGCGTTTTCCGGCGAAAACGCACACCACGGCTCTTTCTGAGAAAAAGCAAGCACGGAGGACGAGAACCGCTTTTGCCCTGCGTAGCGTTCCGGGCAGCGGGTAGAACCAGGCAGAGAATTCCCGGCTAGCAGCTTCCCTGTGGCGGGGAAGTGCAAACGTACACGTTTTCGGCCGAAAACGCGTTTTCCGGCGAAAACGCACACCGCGGCTCTTTCTGAGAAAAAGCAAGCACGGAGGACGAGGATCGCTTTTGCCCTTCGTAGCGTTCCGGGCAGCGGGTAGAACCAGGCAGAGAATTCCCGGCTAGCAGCTTCCCTGTGGCCGGGAAGTGCAAACGTACACGTTTTCGGCCGAAAACGCGTTTTCCGGCGAAAACGCACACCACGGCTCTTTCTGAGAAAAAGCAAGCACGGAGGACGAGAACCGCTTTTGCCCTGCGTAGCGTTCCGGGCAGCGGGTAGAACCAGGCAGAGAATTCCCGGCTAGCAGCTTCCCTGTGGCGGGGAAGAGCAAACGTACACGTTTTCGGCCGAAAACGCGTTTTCCGGCGAAAACGCACACCACGGCTCTTTCTGAGAAAAAGCAAGCACGGAGGACGAGAACCGCTTTTGCCCTGCGTAGCGTTCCGGGCAGCGGGTAGAACCAGGCAGAGAATTCCCGGCTAGCAGCTTCCCTGTGGCGGGGAAGTGCAAACGTACACGTTTTCGGCCGAAAACGCGTTTTCCGGCGAAAACGCACACCGCGGCTCTTTCTGAGAAAAAGCAAGCACGGAGGACGAGGATCGCTTTTGCCCTTCGTAGCGTTCCGGGCAGCGGGTAGAACCAGGCAGAGAATTCCCGGCTAGCAGCTTCCCTGTGGCGGGGAAGTGCAAACGTACACGTTTTCGGCCGAAAACGCGTTTTCCGGCGAAAACGCACACCACGGCTCTTTCTGAGAAAAAGCAAGCACGGAGGACGAGAACCGCTTTTGCCCTGCGTAGCGTTCCGGGCAGCGGGTAGAACCAGGCAGAGAATTCCCGGCTAGCAGCTTCCCTGTGGCGGGGAAGTGCAAACGTACACGTTTTCGGCCGAAAACGCGTTTTCCGGCGAAAACGCACACCGCGGCTCTTTCTGAGAAAAAGCAAGCACGGAGGACGAGAACCGCTTTTGCCCTGCGTAGCGTTCCGGGCAGCGGGTAGAACCAGGCAGAGAATTCCCGGCTAGCAGCTTCCCTGTGGCGGGGAAGAGCAAACGTACACGTTTTCGGCCGAAAACGCGTTTTCCGGCGAAAACGCACACCACGGCTCTTTCTGAGAAAAAGCAAGCACGGAGGACGAGAATCGCTTTTGCCCTGCGTAGCATTCCGGGCAGCGGGTAGAACCAGGCAGAGAATTCCCGGCTAGCAGCTTCCCTGTGGCGGGGAATTGCAAACGTACACGTTTTCGGCCGAAAACGCGTTTTCCGGCGAAATCGCACACCACGGCTCTTTCTGAGAAAAAGCAAGCACGGAGGACGAGAACCGCTTTTGCCCTGCGTAGCGTTCCGGGCAGCGGGTAGAACCAGGCAGAGAATTCCCGGCTAGCAGCTTCCCTGTGGCGGGGAAGTGCAAACGTACACGTTTTCGGCCGAAAACGCGTTTTCCGGCGAAAACGCACACCACGGCTCTTTCTGAGAAAAAGCAAGCACGGAGGACGAGAACCGCTTTTGCCCTGCGTAGCGTTCCGGGCAGCGGGTAGAACCAGGCAGAGAATTCCCGGCTAGCAGCTTCCCTGTGGCGGGGAAGTGCAAACGTACACGTTTTCAGCCGAAAACGCGTTTTCCGGCGAAAACGCACACCACGGCTCTTTCTGAGAAAAAGCAAGCACGGAGGACGAGAACCGCTTTTGCCCTGCGTAGCGTTCCGGGCAGCGGGTAGAACCAGGCAGAGAATTCCCGGCTAGCAGCTTCCCTGTGGCGGGGAAGTGCAAACGTACACGTTTTCGGCCGAAAACGCGTTTTCCGGCGAAAACGCACACCACGGCTCTTTCTGAGAAAAAGCAAGCACGGAGGACGAGAATCGCTTTTGCCCTGCGTAGCGTTCCGGGCAGCGGGTAGAACCAGGCAGAGAATTCCCGGCTAGCAGCTTCCCTGTGGCGGGGAAGTGCAAACGTACACGTTTTCGGCCGAAAACGCGTTTTCCGGCGAAAACGCACACCACGGCTCTTTCTGAGATAAAGCAAGCACGGAGGACGAGAACCGCTTTTGCCCTGCGTAGCGTTCCGGGCAGCGGGTAGAACCAGGCAGAGAATTCCCGGCTAGCAGCTTCCCTGTGGCGGGGAAGTGCAAACGGACACGTTTTCGGCCGAAAACGCCTTTTCCGGCGAAAACGCACACCACGGCTCTTTCTGAGAAAAAGCAAGCACGGAGGACGAGAATCGCTTTTGCCCTGCGTAGCGTTCCGGGCAGCGGGTAGAACCAGGCAGAGAATTCCCGGCTAGCAGCTTCCCTGTGGCGGGGAAGTGCAACGTACACGTTTTCGGCCGAAAACGCGTTTTCCGGCGAAAACGCACACCACGGCTCTTTCTGAGAAAAAGCAAGCACGGAGGACGAGAATCGCTTTTGCCCTGCGTAGCGTTCCGGGCAGCGGGTAGAACCAGGCAGAGAATTCCCGGCTAGCAGCTTCCCTGTGGCAGGGAAATTGCAAACGTACACGTTTTCGGCCGAAAACGCGTTTTCCGGCGAAAACGCACACCACGGCTCTTTCTGAGAAAAAGCAAGCACGGAGGACGAGAACCGCTTTTGCCCTGCGTAGCGTTCCGGGCAGCGGGTAGAACCAGGCAGAGAATTCCCGGCTAGCAGCTTCCCTGTGGCGGGGAAGTGCAAACGTACACGTTTTCGGCCGAAAACGCGTTTTCCGGCGAAAACGCACACCACGGCTCTTTCTGATAAAAGCAAGCACGGAGGACGAGAATCGCTTTTGCCCTGCGTAGCGTTCCGGGCAGCGGGTAGAACCAGGCAGAGAATTCCCGGCTAGCAGCTTCCCTGTGGCGGGGAAGTGCAAACGTACACGTTTTCGGCCGAAAACGCGTTTTCCGGCGAAAACGCACACCACGGCTCTTTCTGAGAAAAAGCAAGCACGGAGGACGAGAACCGCTTTTGCCCTGCGTAGCGTTCCGGGCAGCGGGTAGAACCAGGCAGAGAATTCCCGGCTAGCAGCTTCCCTGTGGCGGGGAAGTGCAAACGTACACGTTTTCGGCCGAAAACGCCTTTTCCGGCGAAAACGCACACCACGGCTCTTTCTGAGAAAAAGCAAGCACGGAGGACGAGAACCGCTTTTGCCCTGCGTAGCGTTCCGGGCAGCGGGTAGAACCAGGCAGAGAATTCCCGGCTAGCAGCTTCCCTGTGGCGGGGAAGTGCAAACGTAGACGTTTTCGGCCGAAAACGCGTTTTCCGGCGAAAACGCACACCACGGCTCTTTCTGAGAAAAAGCAAGCACGGAGGACGAGAACCGCTTTTGCCCTGCGTAGCGTTCCGGGCAGCGGGTAGAACCAGGCAGAGAATTCCCGGCTAGCAGCTTCCCTGTGGCGGGGAAGTGCAAACGTACACGTTTTCGGCCGAAAACGCGTTTTCCGGCGAAAACGCACACCACGGCTCTTTCTGAGGAAAAGCAAGCACGGAGGACGAGAATCGCTTTTGCCCTGCGTAGCGTTCCGGGCAGCGGGTAGAACCAGGCAGAGAATTCCCGGCTAGCAGCTTCCCTGTGGCGGGGAAGTGCAAACGTACACGTTTTCGGCCGAAAACGCGTTTTCCGGCGAAAACGCACACCACGGCTCTTTCTGAGAAAAAGCAAGCACGGAGGACGAGAACCGCTTTTGCCCTGCGTAGCGTTCCGGGCAGCGGGTAGAACCAGGCAGAGAATTCCCGGCTAGCAGCTTCCCTGTGGCGGGGAAGTGCAAACGTACACGTTTTCGGCCGAAAACGCGTTTTCCGGCGAAAACGCACACCACGGCTCTTTCTGAGAAAAGCAAGCACGGAGGACGAGAACCGCTTTTGCCCTGCGTAGCGTTCCGGGCAGCGGGTAGAACCAGGCAGAGAATTCCCGGCTAGCAGCTTCCCTGTGGCGGGGAAGTGCAAACGTACACGTTTTCGGCCGAAAACGCGTTTTCCGGCGAAAACGCACACCACGGCTCTTTCTGAGAAAAAGCAAGCACGGAGGACGAGAACCGCTTTTGCCCTGCGTAGCGTTCCGGGCAGCGGGTAGAACCAGGCAGAGAATTCCCGGCTAGCAGCTTCCCTGTGGCGGGGAAGTGCAAACGTAGACGTTTTCGGCCGAAAACGCGTTTTCCGGCGAAAACGCACACCACGGCTCTTTCTGAGAAAAAGCAAGCACGGAGGACGAGAACCGCTTTTGCCCTGCGTAGCGTTCCGGGCAGCGGGTAGAACCAGGCAGAGAATTCCCGTCTAGCAGCTTCCCTGTGGCGGGGAAGTGCAAACGTACACGTTTTCGGCCGAAAACGCGTTTTCCGGCGAAAACGCACACCGCGGCTCTTTCTGAGGAAAAGCAAGCACGGAGGACGAGAACCGCTTTTGCCCTGCGTAGCGTTCAGGGCAGCGGGTAGAACCAGGCAGAGAATTCCCGGCTAGCAGCTTCCCTGTGGCGGGGAAGTGCAAACGTACACGTTTTCGGCCGAAAACGCGTTTTCCGGCGAAAACGCACACCACGGCTCTTTCTGAGAAAAAGCAAGCACGGAGGACGAGAACCGCTTTTGCCCTGCGTAGCGTTCCGGGCAGCGGGTAGAACCAGGCAGAGAATTCCCGGCTAGCAGCTTCCCTGTGGCGGGGAAGTGCAAACGTACACGTTTTCGGCCGAAAACGCGTTTTCCGGGGAAAACGCACACCACGGCTCTTTCTGAGAAAAAGCAAGCACGGAGGACGAGAACCGCTTTTGCCCTGCGTAGCGTTCCGGGCAGCGGGTAGAACCAGGCAGAGAATTCCCGTCTAGCAGCTTCCCTGTGGCGGGGAAGTGCAAACGTAGACGTTTTCGGCCGAAAACGCGTTTTCCGGCGAAAACGCACACCACGGCTCTTTCTGAGAAAAGCAAGCACGGAGGACGAGACCCGCTTTTGCCCTGCGTAGCGTTCCGGGCAGCGGGTAGAACCAGGCAGAGAATTCCCGGCTAGCAGCTTCCCTGTGGCGGGGAAGTGCAAACGTACACGTTTTCGGCCGAAAACGCGTTTTCCGGCGAAAACGCACACCACGGCTCTTTCTGAGAAAAAGCAAGCACGGAGGACGAGAACCGCTTTTGCCCTGCGTAGCGTTCCGGGCAGCGGGTAGAACCAGGCAGAGAATTCCCGGCTAGCAGCTTCCCTGTGGCGGGGAAGTGCAAACGTACACGTTTTCGGCCGAAAACGCGTTTTCCGGCGAAAACGCACACCACGGCTCTTTCTGAGAAAAAGCAAGCACGGAGGACGAGAACCGCTTTTGCCCTGCGTAGCGTTCCGGGCAGCGGGTAGAACCAGGCAGAGAATTCCCGGCTAGCAGCTTCCCTGTGGCGGGGAAGTGCAAACGTACACGTTTTCGGCCGAAAACGCGTTTTCCGGCGAAAACGCACACCACGGCTCTTTCTGAGAAAAAGCAAGCACGGAGGACGAGAACCGCTTTTGCCCTGCGTAGCGTTCCGGGCAGCGGGTAGAACCAGGCAGAGAATTCCCGGCTAGCAGCTTCCCTGTGGCGGGGAAGTGCAAACGTACACGTTTTCGGCCGAAAACGCGTTTTCCGGCGAAAACGCACACCACGGCTCTTTCTGAGAAAAAGCAAGCACGGAGGACGAGAATCGCTTTTGCCCTGCGTAGCGTTCCGGGCAGCGGGTAGAACCAGGCAGAGAATTCCCGGCTAGCAGCTTCCCTGTGGCGGGGAAGTGCAAACGTACACGTTTTCGGCCGAAAACGCATTTTCCGGCGAAAACGCACACCACGGCTCTTTCTGAGAAAAAGCAAGCACGGAGGACGAGACCCGCTTTTGCCCTGCGTAGCGTTCCGGGCAGCGGGTAGAACCAGGCAGAGAATTCCCGGCTAGCAGCTTCCCTGTGGCGGGGAAGTGCAAACGTACACGTTTTCGGCAGAAAACTCGTTTTCCGGCGAAAACGCACACCACGGCTCTTTCTGAGAAAAAGCAAGCACGGAGGACGAGAATCGCTTTTGCCCTGCGTAGCGTTCCGGGCAGCGGGTAGAACCAGGCAGAGAATTCCCGTCTAGCAGCTTCCCCTGTGGCGGGGAAGTGCAAACGTAGACGTTTTCGGCCGAAAACGCATTTTCCGGGGAAAACGCACACCACGGCTCATTCTGAGAAAAAGCAAGCACGGAGGACGAGAACCGCTTTTGCCCTGCGTAGCGTTCCGGGCAGCGGGTAGAACCAGGCAGAGAATTCCCGGCTAGCAGCTTCCCTGTGGCGGGGAAGAGCAAACGTACACGTTTTCGGCCGAAAACGCGTTTTCCGGCGAAAACGCACACCACGGCTCTTTCTGAGAAAAAGCAAGCACGGAGGACGAGAACCGCTTTTGCCCTGCGTAGCGTTCCGGGCAGCGGGTAGAACCAGGCAGAGAATTCCCGGCTAGCAGCTTCCCTGTGGCGGGGAAGTGCAAACGGACACGTTTTCGGCCGAAAACGCGTTTTCCGGCGAAAACGCACACCACGGCTCTTTCTGAGGAAAAGCAAGCACGGAGGACGAGAACCGCTTTTGCCCTGCGTAGCGTTCCGGGCAGCGGGTAGAACCAGGCAGAGAATTCCCGGCTAGCAGCTTCCCTGTGGCGGGGAAGAGCAAACGTACACGTTTTCGGCCGAAAACGCATTTTCCGGCGAAAACGCACACCACGGCTCTTTCTGAGAAAAAGCAAGCACGGAGGACGAGTACCGCTTTTGCCCTGCGTAGCGTTCCGGGCAGCGGGTAGAACCAGGCAGAGAATTCCCGGCTAGCAGCTTCCCTGTGGCGGGGAAGTGCAAACGTACACGTTTTCGGCCGAAAACGCGTTTTCCGGCGAAAACGCACACCACGGCTCTTTCTGAGAAAAAGCAAGCACGGAGGACGAGAATCGCTTTTGCCCTGCGTAGCGTTCCGGGCAGCGGGTAGAACCAGGCAGAGAATTCCCGGCTAGCAGCTTCCCTGTGGCGGGGAAGTGCAAACGTACACGTTTTCGGCCGAAAACGCGTTTTCCGGCGAAAACGCACATCACGGCTCTTTCTGAGAAAAGCAAGCACGGAGGACGAGAACCGCTTTTGCCCTGCGTAGCGTTCCGGGCAGCGGGTAGAACCAGGCAGAGAATTCCCGTCTAGCAGCTTCCCTGTGGCGGGGAAGTGCAAACGTACACGTTTTCGGCCGAAAACGCGTTTTCCGGCGAAAACGCACACCACGACTCTTTCTGAGAAAAAGCAAGCACGGAGGACGAGAACCGCTTTTGCCCTGCGTAGCGTTCCGGGCAGCGGGTAGAACCAGGCAGAGAATTCCCGGCTAGCAGCTTCCCTGTGGCAGGGAAGTGCAAACGTACACGTTTTCGGCCGAAAACGCGTTTTCCGGCGAAAACGCACACCAGGGCTCTTTCTGAGAAAAGCAAGCACGGAGGACGAGAACCGCTTTTGCCCTGCGTAGCATTCCGGGCAGCGGGTAGAACCAGGCAGAGAATTCCCTGCTAGCAGCTTCCCTGTGGCGGGGAAGAGCAAACGTACACGTTTTCGGCTGAAAACTCGTTTTCCGGCGAAAACGCACACCACGGCACTTTCTGAGAAAAAGCAAGCACGGAGGACGAGAACCGCTTTTGCCCTGCGTAGCGTTCCGGGCAGCGGGTAGAACCAGGCAGAGAATTCCCGGCTAGCAGCTTCCCTGTGGCGGGGAAGTGCAAACGTAGACGTTTTCGGCCGAAAACGCGTTTTCCGGGGAAAACGCACACCGCGGCTCTTTCTGAGAAAAAGCAAGCACGGAGGACGAGAATCGCTTTTGCCCTGCGTAGCGTTCCGGGCAGCGGGTAGAACCAGGCAGAGAATTCCCGGCTAGCAGCTTCCCTGTGGCGGGGAAGTGCAAACGTACACGTTTTCGGCCGAAAACGCGTTTTCCGGCGAAAACGCACACCACGGCTCTTTCTGAGAAAAGCAAGCACGGAGGACGAGAACCGCTTTTGCCCTGCGTAGCGTTCCGGGCAGCGGGTAGAACCAGGCAGAGAATTCCCGGCTAGCAGCTTCCCTGTGGCGGGGAAGAGCAAACGTACACGTTTTCGGCCGAAAACGCGTTTTCCGGCGAAAACGCACACCACGGCTCTTTCTGAGAAAAAGCAAGCACGGAGGACGAGAACCGCTTTTGCCCTGCGTAGCGTTCCGGGCAGCGGGTAGAACCAGGCAGAGAATTCCCGGCTAGCAGCTTCCCTGTGGCGGGGAAGTGCAAACGTACACGTTTTCGGCCGAAAACGCGTTTTCCGGCGAAAACGCACACCACGGCTCTTTCTGAGAAAAAGCAAGCACGGAGGACGAGAACCGCTTTTGCCCTGCGTAGCGTTCCGGGCAGCGGGTAGAACCAGGCAGAGAATTCCCGGCTAGCAGCTTCCCTGTGGCAGGGAAGTGCAAACGTACACGTTTTCGGCCGAAAACGCGTTTTCCGGCGAAAACGCACACCACGGCTCTTTCTGAGAAAAAGCAAGCACGGAGGACGAGAACCGCTTTTGCCCTGCGTAGCGTTCCGGGCAGCGGGTAGAACCAGGCAGAGAATTCCCGGCTAGCAGCTTCCCTGTGGCGGGGAAGTGCAAACGTACACGTTTTCGGCCGAAAACGCGTTTTCCGGCGAAAACGCACACCACGGCTCTTTCTGAGAAAAGCAAGCACGGAGGACGAGAACCGCTTTTGCCCTGCGTAGCATTCCGGGCAGCGGGTAGAACCAGGCAGAGAATTCCCGGCTAGCAGCTTCCCTGTGGCGGGGAAGAGCAAACGTACACGTTTTCGGCCGAAAACGCATTTTCCGGCGAAAACGCACACCACGGCTCTTTCTGAGAAAAAGCAAGCACGGAGGACGAGAACCGCTTTTGCCCTGCGTAGCGTTCCGGGCAGCGGGTAGAACCAGGCAGAGAATTCCCGGCTAGCAGCTTCCCTGTGGCGGGGAAGTGCAAACGTACACGTTTTCGGCCGAAAACGCGTTTTCCGGCGAAAACGCACACCACGGCTCTTTCTGAGAAAAAGCAAGCACGGAGGACGAGAATCGCTTTTGCCCTGCGTGGCGTTCCGGGCAGCGGGTAGAACCAGGCAGAGAATTCCCGTCTAGCAGCTTCCCTGTGGCGGGGAAGTGCAAACGTACACGTTTTCGGCCGAAAACGCGTTTTCCTGCGAAAACGCACATCACGGCTCTTTCTGATAAAAGCAAGCACGGAGGACGAGAATCGCTTTTGCCCTGCGTAGCGTTCCGGGCAGCGGGTAGAACCAGGCAGAGAATTCCCGGCTAGCAGCTTCCCTGTGGCGGGGAAGTGCAAACGTAGACGTTTTCGGCCGAAAACGCGTTTTCCGGCGAAAACGCACACCACGGCTCTTTCTGAGAAAAAGCAAGCACGGAGGACGAGAACCGCTTTTGCCCTGCGTAGCGTTCCGGGCAGCGGGTAGAACCAGGCAGAGAATTCCCGGCTAGCAGCTTCCCTGTGGCGGGGAAGAGCAAACGTACACGTTTTCGGCCGAAAACGCGTTTTCCGGCGAAAACGCACACCAGGGCTCTTTCTGAGAAAAGCAAGCACGGAGGACGAGAACCGCTTTTGCCCTGCGTAGCGTTCCGGGCAGCGGGTAGAACCAGGCAGAGAATTCCCGGCTAGCAGCTTCCCTGTGGCGGGGAAGTGCAAACGTACACGTTTTCGGCCGAAAACGCGTTTTCCGGCGAAAACGCACACCACGGCTCTTTCTGAGAAAAAGCAAGCACGGAGGACGAGAATCGCTTTTGCCCTGCGTAGCGTTCCGGGCAGCGGGTAGAACCAGGCAGAGAATTCCCGGCTAGCAGCTTCCCTGTGGCGGGGAAGTGCAAACGTACACGTTTTCGGCCGAAAACGCGTTTTCCGGCGAAAACGCACATCACGGCTCTTTCTGAGAAAAGCAAGCACGGAGGACGAGAATCGCTTTTGCCCTGCGTAGCGTTCCGGGCAGCGGGTAGAACCAGGCAGAGAATTCCCGTCTAGCAGCTTCCCTGTGGCGGGGAAGTGCAAACGTACACGTTTTCGGCCGAAAACGCGTTTTCCGGCGAAAACGCACACCACGGCTCTTTCTGAGAAAAAGCAAGCACGGAGGACGAGAACCGCTTTTGCCCTGCGTAGCGTTCCGGGCAGCGGGTAGAACCAGGCAGAGAATTCCCGGCTAGCAGCTTCCCTGTGGCAGGGAAGTGCAAACGTACACGTTTTCGGCCGAAAACGCGTTTTCCGGCGAAAACGCACACCAGGGCTCTTTCTGAGAAAAGCAAGCACGGAGGACGAGAACCGCTTTTGCCCTGCGTAGCATTCCGGGCAGCGGGTAGAACCAGGCAGAGAATTCCCTGCTAGCAGCTTCCCTGTGGCGGGGAAGAGCAAACGTACACGTTTTCGGCCGAAAACTCGTTTTCCGGCGAAAACGCACACCACGGCACTTTCTGAGAAAAAGCAAGCACGGAGGACGAGAACCGCTTTTGCCCTGCGTAGCGTTCCGGGCAGCGGGTAGAACCAGGCAGAGAATTCCCGGCTAGCAGCTTCCCTGTGGCGGGGAAGTGCAAACGTAGACGTTTTCGGCCGAAAACGCGTTTTCCGGCGAAAACGCACACCGCGGCTCTTTCTGAGAAAAAGCAAGCACGGAGGACGAGAATCGCTTTTGCCCTGCGTAGCGTTCCGGGCAGCGGGTAGAACCAGGCAGAGAATTCCCGGCTAGCAGCTTCCCTGTGGCGGGGAAGTGCAAACGTACACGTTTTCGGCCGAAAACGCGTTTTCCGGCGAAAACGCACACCACGGCTCTTTCTGAGAAAAGCAAGCACGGAGGACGAGAACCGCTTTTGCCCTGCGTAGCGTTCCGGGCAGCGGGTAGAACCAGGCAGAGAATTCCCGGCTAGCAGCTTCCCTGTGGCGGGGAAGTGCAAACGTACACGTTTTCGGCCGAAAACGCGTTTTCCGGCGAAAACGCACACCACGGCTCTTTCTGAGAAAAAGCAAGCACGGAGGACGAGAACCGCTTTTGCCCTGCGTAGCGTTCCGGGCAGCGGGTAGAACCAGGCAGAGAATTCCCGGCTAGCAGCTTCCCTGTGGCAGGGAAGTGCAAACGTACACGTTTTCGGCCGAAAACGCGTTTTCCGGCGAAAACGCACACCACGGCTCTTTCTGAGAAAAAGCAAGCACGGAGGACGAGAACCGCTTTTGCCCTGCGTAGCGTTCCGGGCAGCGGGTAGAACCAGGCAGAGAATTCCCGGCTAGCAGCTTCCCTGTGGCGGGGAAGTGCAAACGTACACGTTTTCGGCCGAAAACGCGTTTTCCGGCGAAAACGCACACCACGGCTCTTTCTGAGAAAAGCAAGCACGGAGGACGAGAACCGCTTTTGCCCTGCGTAGCATTCCGGGCAGCGGGTAGAACCAGGCAGAGAATTCCCGGCTAGCAGCTTCCCTGTGGCGGGGAAGAGCAAACGTACACGTTTTCGGCCGAAAACGCATTTTCCGGCGAAAACGCACACCACGGCTCTTTCTGAGAAAAAGCAAGCACGGAGGACGAGAACCGCTTTTGCCCTGCGTAGCGTTCCGGGCAGCGGGTAGAACCAGGCAGAGAATTCCCGGCTAGCAGCTTCCCTGTGGCGGGGAAGTGCAAACGTACACGTTTTCGGCCGAAAACGCGTTTTCCGGCGAAAACGCACACCACGGCTCTTTCTGAGAAAAAGCAAGCACGGAGGACGAGAATCGCTTTTGCCCTGCGTGGCGTTCCGGGCAGCGGGTAGAACCAGGCAGAGAATTCCCGTCTAGCAGCTTCCCTGTGGCGGGGAAGTGCAAACGTACACGTTTTCGGCCGAAAACGCGTTTTCCTGCGAAAACGCACATCACGGCTCTTTCTGATAAAAGCAAGCACGGAGGACGAGAATCGCTTTTGCCCTGCGTAGCGTTCCGGGCAGCGGGTAGAACCAGGCAGAGAATTCCCGGCTAGCAGCTTCCCTGTGGCGGGGAAGTGCAAACGTAGACGTTTTCGGCCGAAAACGCGTTTTCCGGCGAAAACGCACACCACGGCTCTTTCTGAGAAAAAGCAAGCACGGAGGACGAGAACCGCTTTTGCCCTGCGTAGCGTTCCGGGCAGCGGGTAGAACCAGGCAGAGAATTCCCGGCTAGCAGCTTCCCTGTGGCGGGGAAGAGCAAACGTACACGTTTTCGGCCGAAAACGCGTTTTCCGGCGAAAACGCACACCAGGGCTCTTTCTGAGAAAAGCAAGCACGGAGGACGAGAACCGCTTTTGCCCTGCGTAGCATTCCTGGCAGCGGGTAGAACCAGGCAGAGAATTCCCGGCTAGCAGCTTCCCTGTGGCGGGGAAGAGCAAACGTACACGTTTTCGGCCGAAAACGCGTTTTCCGGCGAAAACGCACACCGCGGCTCTTTCTGAGAAAAAGCAAGCACGGAGGACGAGAACCGCTTTTGCCCTGCGTAGCGTTCCGGGCAGCGGGTAGAACCAGGCAGAGAATTCCCGGCTAGCAGCTTCCCTGTGGCGGGGAAGTGCAAACGTACACGTTTTCGGCCGAAAACGCGTTTTCCGGCGAAAACGCACACCACGGCTCTTTCTGAGAAAAAGCAAGCACGGAGGACGAGAATCGTTTTTGCCCTGCGTAGCGTTCCGGGCAGCGGGTAGAACCAGGCAGAGAATTCCCGGCTAGCAGCTTCCCTGTGGCGGGGAAGTGCAAACGTACACGTTTTCGGCCGAAAACGCGTTTTCCGGCGAAAACGCACACCACGGCTCTTTCTGAGAAAAAGCAAGCACGGAGGACGAGAACCGCTTTTGCCCTGCGTAGCGTTCCGGGCAGCGGGTAGAACCAGGCAGAGAATTCCCGGCTAGCAGCTTCCCTGTGGCGGGGAAGTGCAAACGTACACGTTTTCGGCCGAAAACGCGTTTTCCGGCGAAAACGCACACCACGGCTCTTTCTGAGAAAAGCAAGCACGGAGGACGAGAACCGCTTTTGCCCTGCGTAGCGTTCCGGGCAGCGGGTAGAACCAGGCAGAGAATTCCCGTCTAGCAGCTTCCCTGTGGCGGGGAAGTGCAAACGTACACGTTTTCGGCCGAAAACGCGTTTTCCTGCGAAAACGCACATCACGGCTCTTTCTGATAAAAGCAAGCACGGAGGACGAGAATCGCTTTTGCCCTGCGTAGCGTTCCGGGCAGCGGGTAGAACCAGGCAGAGAATTCCCGTCTAGCAGCTTCCCTGTGGCGGGGAAGTGCAAACGTAGACGTTTTCGGCCGAAAACGCGTTTTCCGGCGAAAACGCACACCACGGCTCTTTCTGAGAAAAAGCAAGCACGGAGGACGAGAACCGCTTTTGCCCTGCGTAGCGTTCCGGGCAGCGGGTAGAACCAGGCAGAGAATTCCCGTCTAGCAGCTTCCCTGTGGCGGGGAAGTGCAAACGTACACGTTTTCGGCCGAAAACGCGTTTTCCTGCGAAAACGCACATCACGGCTCTTTCTGATAAAAGCAAGCACGGAGGACGAGAATCGCTTTTGCCCTGCGTAGCGTTCCGGGCAGCGGGTAGAACCAGGCAGAGAATTCCCGTCTAGCAGCTTCCCTGTGGCGGGGAAGTGCAAACGTACACGTTTTCGGCCGAAAACGCGTTTTCCGGCGAAAACGCACACCACGGCTCTTTCTGAGAAAAAGCAAGCACGGAGGACGAGAACCGCTTTTGCCCTGCGTAGCGTTCCGGGCAGCGGGTAGAACCAGGCAGAGAATTCCCGGCTAGCAGCTTCCCTGTGGCGGGGAAGAGCAAACGTACACGTTTTCGGCCGAAAACGCGTTTTCCGGCGAAAACGCACACCAGGGCTCTTTCTGAGAAAAGCAAGCACGGAGGACGAGAACCGCTTTTGCCCTGCGTAGCATTCCTGGCAGCGGGTAGAACCAGGCAGAGAATTCCCGGCTAGCAGCTTCCCTGTGGCGGGGAAGAGCAAACGTACACGTTTTCGGCCGAAAACGCGTTTTCCGGCGAAAACGCACACCGCGGCTCTTTCTGAGAAAAAGCAAGCACGGAGGACGAGAACCGCTTTTGCCCTGCGTAGCGTTCCGGGCAGCGGGTAGAACCAGGCAGAGAATTCCCGGCTAGCAGCTTCCCTGTGGCGGGGAAGTGCAAACGTACACGTTTTCGGCCGAAAACGCGTTTTCCGGCGAAAACGCACACCACGGCTCTTTCTGAGAAAAAGCAAGCACGGAGGACGAGAATCGCTTTTGCCCTGCGTAGCGTTCCGGGCAGCGGGTAGAACCAGGCAGAGAATTCCCGGCTAGCAGCTTCCCTGTGGCGGGGAAGTGCAAACGTAGACGTTTTCGGCCGAAAACGCGTTTTCCGGCGAAAACGCACACCACGGCTCTTTCTGAGAAAAAGCAAGCACGGAGGACGAGAACCGCTTTTGCCCTGCGTAGCGTTCCGGGCAGCGGGTAGAACCAGGCAGAGAATTCCCGTCTAGCAGCTTCCCTGTGGCGGGGAAGTGCAAACGTACACGTTTTCGGCCGAAAACGCGTTTTCCGGCGAAAACGCACACCACGGCTCTTTCTGAGAAAAGCAAGCACGGAGGACGAGAACCGCTTTTGCCCTGCGTAGCGTTCCGGGCAGCGGGTAGAACCAGGCAGAGAATTCCCGGCTAGCAGCTTCCCTGTGGCGGGGAAGAGCAAACGTACACGTTTTCGGCCGAAAACGCGTTTTCCGGCGAAAACGCACACCACGGCTCTTTCTGAGAAAAAGCAAGCACGGAGGACGAGAACCGCTTTTGCCCTGCGTAGCGTTCCGGGCAGCGGGTAGAACCAGGCAGAGAATTCCCGGCTAGCAGCTTCCCTGTGGCGGGGAAGTGCAAACGTAGACGTTTTCGGCCGAAAACGCGTTTTCCGGGGAAAACGCACACCACGGCTCTTTCTGAGAAAAAGCAAGCACGGAGGACGAGAACCGCTTTTGCCCTGCGTAGCGTTCCGGGCAGCGGGTAGAACCAGGCAGAGAATTCCCGGCTAGCAGCTTCCCTGTGGCGGGGAAGTGCAAACGTACACGTTTTCGGGTGAAAACGCGTTTTCCGGTGAAAACGCACACCACGGCTCTTTCTGAGAAAAAGCAAGCACAGAGGACGAGAACCGCTTTTGCCCAGCGTAGCGTTCCGGGCAGCGGGTAGAACCAGGCAGAGAATTCCCGGCTAGCAGCTTCCCTGTGGCGGGGAAGTGCAAACGTACACGTTTTCGGGTGAAAACGCGTTTTCCGGCGAAAACGCACACCACGGCTCTTTCTGAGAAAAAGCAAGCACGGAGGACGAGAACCGCTTTTGCCCTGCGTAGCGTTCCGGGCAGCGGGTAGAACCAGGCAGAGAATTCCCGGCTAGCAGCTTCCCTGTGGCGGGGAAGTGCAAACGTACACGTTTTTGGCCGAAAACGCGTTTTCCGGCGAAAACGCACACCACGGCTCTTTCTGAGAAAAAGCAAGCACGGAGGACGAGAACCGCTTTTGCCCTGCGTAGCGTTCCGGGCAGCGGGTAGAACCAGGCAGAGAATTCCCGGCTAGCAGCTTCCCTGTGGCGGGGAAGTGCAAACGTACACCTTTTCGGCCGAAAACGCGTTTTCCGGCGAAAACGCACACCACGGCTCTTTCTGAGAAAAAGCAAGCACGGAGGACGAGAACCGCTTTTGCCCTGCGTAGCGTTCCGGGCAGCGGGTAGAACCAGGCAGAGAATTCCCGGCTAGCAGCTTCCCTGTGGCGGGGAAGTGCAAACGTAGACGTTTTCTGCCGAAAACGCGTTTTCGGGGGAAAACGCACACCACGGCTCTTTCTGAGAAAAAGCAAGCACGGAGGACGAGAACCGCTTTTGCCCTGCGTAGCGTTCCGGGCAGCGGGTAGAACCAGGCAGAGAATTCCCGTCTAGCAGCTTCCCTGTGGCGGGGAAGTGCAAACGTACACGTTTTCGGGTGAAAACGCGTTTTCCGGCGAAAACGCACACCACGGCTCTTTCTGAGAAAAAGCAAGCACGGAGGACGAGAACCGCTTTTGCCCTGCGTAGCGTTCCGGGCAGCGGGTAGAACCAGGCAGAGAATTCCCGGCTAGCAGCTTCCCTGTGGCGGGGAAGTGCAAACGTACACGTTTTCGGCCGAAAACGCCTTTTCCGGCGAAACCGCACACCACGGCTCTTTCTGAGAAAAAGCAAGCACGGAGGACGAGAACCGCTTTTGGCCTGCGTAGCGTTCCGGGCAGCGGGTAGAACCAGGCAGAGAATTCCCGGCTAGCAGCTTCCCTGTGGCAGGGAAGTGCAAACGTACACGTTTTCGGCCGAAAACGCGTTTTCCGGCGAAAACGCACACCACGGCTCTTTCTGAGAAAAAGCAAGCACGGAGGACGAGAATCGCTTTTGCCCTGCGTAGCGTTCCGGGCAGCGGGTAGAACCAGGCAGAGAATTCCCGGCTAGCAGCTTCATGTGGCGGGGAAGTGCAAACGTACACGTTTTCTGCCGAAAACGCGTTTTCCGGCGAAAACGCACACCACGGCTCTTTCTGAGAAAAAGCAAGCACGGAGGACGAGAACCGCTTTTGCCCTGCGTAGCGTTCCGGGCAGCGGGTAGAACCAGGCAGAGAATTCCCGGCTAGCAGCTTCCCTGTGGCGGGGAAGTGCAAACATACACGTTTTCGGCCGAAAACGCCTTTTCCGGCGAAAACGCACACCACGGCTCTTTCTGAGAAAAAGCAAGCACGGAGGACGAGAACCGCTTTTGCCCTGCGTAGCGTTCCGGGCAGCGGGTAGAACCAGGCAGAGAATTCCCGGCTAGCAGCTTCCCTGTGGCGGGGAAGTGCAAACGTACACCTTTTCGGCCGAAAACGCGTTTTCCGGCGAAAACGCACACCATGCTCTTTCTGAGAAAAGCAAGCACGGAGGACGAGAACCGCTTTTGCCCTGCGTAGCGTTCCGGGCAGCGGGTAGAACCAGGCAGAGAATTCCCGGCTAGCAGCTTCCCTGTGGCGGGGAAGTGCAAACGTACACGTTTTCGGCCGAAAACGCGTTTTCCGGCGACAACGCACACCACGGCTCTTTCTGATAAAAGCAAGCACGGAGGACGAGAACCGCTTTTGCCCTGCGTAGCGTTCCGGGCAGCGGGTAGAACCAGGCAGAGAATTCCCGGCTAGCAGCTTCCCTGTGGCGGGGAAGGGCAAACGTAGACGTTTTCGGCCGAAAACGCGTTTTCCGGCGAAATCGCACAGCACGACTCTTTCTGATAAAAGCAAGCACGGAGGACGAGAACCGCTTTTGCCCTGCGTAGCGTTCGGGGCAGCGGGTAGAACCAGGCAGAGAATTCCCGGCTAGCAGCTTCCCTGTGGCGGGGAAGTGCAAACGTACACGTTTTCGGCCGAAAACGCGTTTTCCGGCGAAAACCCGTTTTCCAGCGAAAACGCACTCCACGGCTCTTTCTGAGAAAAAGCAAGCACGGAGGACGAGAACCGCTTTTGCCCTGCGTAGCGTTCCGGGCAGCGGGTAGAACCAGGCAGAGAATTCCCGGCTAGCAGCTTCCCTGTGGCGGGGAAGTGCAAACGTACACGTTTTCGGCCGAAAACGCGTTTTCCGGCGAAAACGCACACCACGGCTCTTTCTGAGAAAAAGCAAGCACGGAGGACGAGAACCGCTTTTGCCCTGCGTAGCGTTCCGGGCAGCGGGTAGAACCAGGCAGAGAATTCCCGTCTAGCAGCTTCCCTGTGGCGGGAAATTGCAAACGTACACGTTTTCGGCCGAAAACGCGTTTTCCGGCGAAAACGCACACCATGCTCTTTCTGAGAAAAAGCAAGCACGGAGGACGAGAACCGCTTTTGCCCTGCGTAGCGTTCTGGGCAGCGGGTAGAACCAGGCAGAGAATTCCCGGCTAGCAGCTTCCCTGTGGCGGGGAAGTGCAAAGATACACGTTTTCGGCCGAAAACGCGTTTTCCGGCCAAAACGCACACCACGGCTCTTTCTGAGAAAAAGCAAGCACGGAGGACGAGAACCGCTTTTGCCCTGCGTAGCGTTCCGGGCAGCGGGTAGAACCAGGCAGAGAATTCCCGGCTAGCAGCTTCCCTGTGGCGGGGAAGTGCAAACGTACACGTTTTCGGCCGAAAACGCGTTTTCCGGGGAAAACGCACACCACGGCTCTTTCTGAGAAAAAGCAAGCACGGAGGACGAGAACCGCTTTTGCCCTGGTAGCGTTCCGGGCAGCGGGTAGAACCAGGCAGAGAATTCCCGGCTAGCAGATTCCCTGTGGCGGGGAAGTGCAAACGTACACGTTTTCGGCCGAAAACGCCTTTTCCGGTGAAAACGCACACCACGGCTCTTTCTGAGAAAAAGCAAGCACGGAGGACGAGAACCGCTTTTGCCCTGCGTAGCGTTCCGGGCAGCGGGTAGAACCAGGCAGAGAATTCCCGGCTAGCAGCTTCCCTGTGGCGGGGAAGTGCAAACGTACACGTTTTCGGCCGAAAACGCGTTTTCCGGCGAAAACGCACACCATGCTCTTTCTGAGAAAAAGCAAGCACGGAGGACGAGAACCGCTTTTGCCCTGCGTAGCGTTCCGGGCAGCGGGTAGAACCAGGCAGAGAATTCCCGGCTAGCAGCTTCCCTGTGGCGGGGAAGTGCAAACGTACACGTTTTCGGCCGAAAACGCGTTTTCCGGCGAAAACGCACACCACGGCTCTTTCTGAGAAAAAGCAAGCACGGAGGACGAGAACCGCTTTTGCCCTGCGTAGCGTTCCGGGCAGCGGGTAGAACCAGGCAGAGAATTCCCGGCTAGCAGCTTCCCTGTGGCGGGGAAGTGCAAACGTACACGTTTTCGGCCGAAAACGCCTTTTCCGGCGAAAACGCACACCACGGCTCTTTCTGAGAAAAAGCAAGCACGGAGGACGAGAACCGCTTTTGCTCTGCGTAGCGTTCCGGGCAGCGGGTAGAACCAGGCAGAGAATTCCCGGCTAGCAGCTTCCCTGTGGCGGGAAATTGGAAACGTACACGTTTTCGGCCGAAAACGCGTTTTCCGGCGAAAACGCACACCATGCTCTTTCTGAGAAAAAGCAAGCACGGAGGACGAGAACCGCTTTTGCCCTGCGTAGCGTTCCGGGCAGCGGGTAGAACCAGGCAGAGAATTCCCGGCTAGCAGCTTCCCTGTGGCGGGGAAGTGCAAACGTACACGTTTTCGGCCGAAAACGCGTTTTCCGGCGAAAACGCACACCATGCTCTTTCTGAGAAAAAGCAAGCACGGAGGACGAGAACCGCTTTTGCCCTGCGTAGCGTTCCGGGCAGCGGGTAGAACCAGGCAGAGAATTCCCGGCTAGCAGCTTCCCTGTGGCGGGAAATTGCAAACGTACACGTTTTCGGCCGAAAACGCGTTTTCCGGCGAAAACGCACACCATGCTCTTTCTGAGAAAAAGCAAGCACGGAGGACGAGAACCGCTTTTGCCCTGCGTAGCGTTCCGGGCAGCGGGTAGAACCAGGCAGAGAATTCCCGGCTAGCAGCTTCCCTGTGGCGGGGAAGTGCAAACGTACACGTTTTCGGCCGAAAACGCGTTTTCCGGCGAAAACGCACACCACGGCTCTTTCTGAGAAAAAGCAAGCACGGAGGACGAGAACCGCTTTTGCCCTGCGTAGCGTTCCGGGCAGCGGGTAGAACCAGGCAGAGAATTCCCGGCTAGCAGCTTCCCTGTGGCGGGGAAGTGCAAACGTACACGTTTTCGGCCGAAAACGCCTTTTCCGGCGAAAACGCACACCACGGCTCTTTCTGAGAAAAAGCAAGCACGGAGGACGAGAACCGCTTTTGCCCTGCGTAGCGTTCCGGGCAGCGGGTAGAACCAGGCAGAGAATTCCCGGCTAGCAGCTTCCCTGTGGCGGGGAAGTGCAAACGTACACGTTTTCGGCCGAAAACGCGTTTTCCGGCGAAAACGCACACCATGCTCTTTCTGAGAAAAAGCAAGCACGGAGGACGAGAACCGCTTTTGCCCTGCGTAGCGTTCCGGGCAGCGGGTAGAACCAGGCAGAGAATTCCCGGCTAGCAGCTTCCCTGTGGCGGGGAAGTGCAAACGTACACGTTTTCGGCCGAAAACGCGTTTTCCGGCGACAACGCACACCACGGCTCTTTCTGATAAAAGCAAGCACGGAGGACGAGAACCGCTTTTGCCCTGCGTAGCGTTCCGGGCAGCGGGTAGAACCAGGCAGAGAATTCCCGGCTAGCAGCTTCCCTGTGGCGGGGAAGTGCAAACGTAGACGTTTTCGGCCGAAAACGCGTTTTCCGGCGAAAACGCACAGCACGAGTCTTTCTGATAAAAGCAAGCACGGAGGACGAGAACCGCTTTTGCCCTGCGTAGCGTTCGGGGCAGCGGGTAGAACCAGGCAGAGAATTCCCGGCTAGCAGCTTCCCTGTGGCGGGGAAGTGCAAACGTACACGTTTTCGGCCGAAAACGCGTTTTCCGGCGAAAACCCGTTTTCCAGCGAAAACGCACTCCACGGCTCTTTCTGAGAAAAAGCAAGCACGGAGGACGAGAACCGCTTTTGCCCTGCGTAGCGTTCCGGGCAGCGGGTAGAACCAGGCAGAGAATTCCCGGCTAGCAGCTTCCCTGTGGCGGGGAAGTGCAAACGTACGCGTTTTCGGCCGAAAACGCGTTTTCCGTCGAAAACGCACACCACGGCTCTTTCTGAGAAAAAGCAAGCACGGAGGACGAGAACCACTTTTGCCCTGCGTAGCGTTCCGGGCAGCGGGTAGAACCAGGCAGAGAATTCCCGGCTAGCAGCTTCCCTGTGGCGGGGAAGTGCAAACGTACACGTTTTCGGCCGAAAACGCGTTTTCCGGCGAAAACGCACACCACGGCTCTTTCTGAGAAAAAGCAAGCACGGAGGACGAGAACCGCTTTTGCCCTGCGTAGCGTTCCGGGCAGCGGGTAGAACCAGGCAGAGAATTCTTTGCTAGCAGCTTCCCTGTGGCGGGGTAGTGCAAACGTACACGTTTTCGGCCGAAAACGCGTTTTCCGGCGAAATCGCACACCACGGCTCTTTCTGAGAAAAAGCAAGCACGGAGGACGAGAACCGCTTTTGCCCTGCGTAGCGTTCCGGGCAGCGGGTAGAACCAGGCAGAGAATTCCCGGCTAGCAGCTTCCCTGTGGCGGGGAAGTGCAAACGTACACGTTTTCGGCCGAAAACGCGTTTTCCGGGGAAAACGCACACCACGGCTCTTTCTGAGAAAAAGCAAGCACGGAGGACGAGAACCGCTTTTGCCCTGCGTAGCGTTCCGGGCAGCGGGTAGAACCAGGCAGAGAATTCCCGGCTAGCAGCTTCCCTGTGGCGGGGAAGTGCAAACGTACACGTTTTCGGCCGAAAACGCGTTTTCCGGCGAAAACGCACACCACGGCTCTTTCTGAGAAAAAGCAAGCACGGAGGACGAGAACCGCTTTTGCCCTGCGTAGCGTTCCGGGCAGCGGGTAGAACCAGGCAGAGAATTCTTTGCTAGCAGCTTCCCTGTGGCGGGGAAGTGCAAACGTACACGTTTTCGGCCGAAAACGCGTTTTCCGGCGAAAACGCACACCACGGCTCTTTCTGAGAAAAAGCAAGCACGGAGGACGAGAACCGCTTTTGCCCTGCGTAGCGTTCCGGGCAGCGGGTAGAACCAGGCAGAGAATTCTTTGCTAGCAGCTTCCCTGTGGCGGGGTAGTGCAAACGTACACGTTTTCGGCCGAAAACGCGTTTTCCGGCGAAAACGCACACCATGCTCTTTCTGAGAAAAAGCAAGCACGGAGGACGAGAACCGCTTTTGCCCTGCGTAGCGTTCCGGGCAGCGGGTAGAACCAGGCAGAGAATTCCCGGCTAGCAGCTTCCCTGTGGCGGGGAAGTGCAAACGTACACGTTTTCGGCCGAAAACGCGTTTTCCGGCGAAAACGCACACCACGGCTCTTTCTGAGAAAAAGCAAGCACGGAGGACGAGAACCGCTTTTGCCCTGCGTAGCGTTCCGGGCAGCGGGTAGAACCAGGCAGAGAATTCCCGGCTAGCAGCTTCCCTGTGGCGGGGAAGTGCAAACGTACACGTTTTCGGCCGAAAACGCGTTTTCCGGCGAAAACGCACACCACGGCTCTTTCTGAGAAAAAGCAAGCACGGAGGACGAGAACCGCTTTTGCCCTGCGTAGCGTTCCGGGCAGCGGGTAGAACCAGGCAGAGAATTCCCGGCTAGCAGCTTCCCTGTGGCGGGGAAGTGCAAACGTACACGTTTTCGGCCGAAAACGCCTTTTCCGGCGAAAACGCACACCACGGCTCTTTCTGAGAAAAAGCAAGCACGGAGGACGAGAACCGCTTTTGCCCTGCGTAGCGTTCCGGGCAGCGGGTAGAACCAGGCAGAGAATTCCCGGCTAGCAGCTTCCCTGTGGCGGGGAAGTGCAAACGTACACGTTTTCGGCCGAAAACGCGTTTTCCGGCGAAAACGCACACCATGCTCTTTCTGAGAAAAAGCAAGCACGGAGGACGAGAACCGCTTTTGCCCTGCGTAGCGTTCCGGGCAGCGGGTAGAACCAGGCAGAGAATTCCCGGCTAGCAGCTTCCCTGTGGCGGGGAAGTGCAAACGTACACGTTTTCGGCCGAAAACGCGTTTTCCGGCGACAACGCACACCACGGCTCTTTCTGATAAAAGCAAGCACGGAGGACGAGAACCGCTTTTGCCCTGCGTAGCGTTCCGGGCAGCGGGTAGAACCAGGCAGAGAATTCCCGGCTAGCAGCTTCCCTGTGGCGGGGAAGTGCAAACGTAGACGTTTTCGGCCGAAAACGCGTTTTCCGGCGAAAACGCACAGCACGAGTCTTTCTGATAAAAGCAAGCACGGAGGACGAGAACCGCTTTTGCCCTGCGTAGCGTTCGGGGCAGCGGGTAGAACCAGGCAGAGAATTCCCGGCTAGCAGCTTCCCTGTGGCGGGGAAGTGCAAACGTACACGTTTTCGGCCGAAAACGCGTTTTCCGGCGAAAACCCGTTTTCCAGCGAAAACGCACTCCACGGCTCTTTCTGAGAAAAAGCAAGCACGGAGGACGAGAACCGCTTTTGCCCTGCGTAGCGTTCCGGGCAGCGGGTAGAACCAGGCAGAGAATTCCCGGCTAGCAGCTTCCCTGTGGCGGGGAAGTGCAAACGTACGCGTTTTCGGCCGAAAACGCGTTTTCCGTCGAAAACGCACACCACGGCTCTTTCTGAGAAAAAGCAAGCACGGAGGACGAGAACCACTTTTGCCCTGCGTAGCGTTCCGGGCAGCGGGTAGAACCAGGCAGAGAATTCCCGGCTAGCAGCTTCCCTGTGGCGGGGAAGTGCAAACGTACACGTTTTCGGCCGAAAACGCGTTTTCCGGCGAAAACGCACACCACGGCTCTTTCTGAGAAAAAGCAAGCACGGAGGACGAGAACCGCTTTTGCCCTGCGTAGCGTTCCGGGCAGCGGGTAGAACCAGGCAGAGAATTCTTTGCTAGCAGCTTCCCTGTGGCGGGGTAGTGCAAACGTACACGTTTTCGGCCGAAAACGCGTTTTCGGGCGAAATCGCACACCACGGCTCTTTCTGAGAAAAAGCAAGCACGGAGGACGAGAACCGCTTTTGCCCTGCGTAGCGTTCCGGGCAGCGGGTAGAACCAGGCAGAGAATTCCCGGCTAGCAGCTTCCCTGTGGCGGGGAAGTGCAAACGTACACGTTTTCGGCCGAAAACGCGTTTTCCGGGGAAAACGCACACCACGGCTCTTTCTGAGAAAAAGCAAGCACGGAGGACGAGAACCGCTTTTGCCCTGCGTAGCGTTCCGGGCAGCGGGTAGAACCAGGCAGAGAATTCCCGGCTAGCAGCTTCCCTGTGGCGGGGAAGTGCAAACGTACACGTTTTCGGCCGAAAACGCGTTTTCCGGCGAAAACGCACACCACGGCTCTTTCTGAGAAAAAGCAAGCACGGAGGACGAGAACCGCTTTTGCCCTGCGTAGCGTTCCGGGCAGCGGGTAGAACCAGGCAGAGAATTCCCGGCTAGCAGCTTCCCTGTGGCGGGGAAGTGCAAACGTACACGTTTTCGGCCGAAAACGCGTTTTCCGGCGAAAACGCACACCACGGCTCTTTCTGAGAAAAAGCAAGCACGGAGGACGAGAACCGCTTTTGCCCTGCGTAGCGTTCCGGGCAGCGGGTAGAACCAGGCAGAGAATTCTTTGCTAGCAGCTTCCCTGTGGCGGGGTAGTGCAAACGTACACGTTTTCGGCCGAAAACGCGTTTTCCGGCGAAAACGCACACCACGGCTCTTTCTGAGAAAAAGCAAGCACGGAGGACGAGAACCGCTTTTGCCCTGCGTAGCGTTCCGGGCAGCGGGTAGAACCAGGCAGAGAATTCCCGGCTAGCAGCTTCCCTGTGGCGGGGAAGTGCAAACGTACACGTTTTCGGCCGAAAACGCCTTTTCCGGTGAAAACGCACACCACGGCTCTTTCTGAGAAAAAGCAAGCACGGAGGACGAGAACCGCTTTTGCCCTGCGTAGCGTTCCGGGCAGCGGGTAGAACCAGGCAGAGAATTCCCGGCTAGCAGCTTCCCTGTGGCGGGGAAGTGCAAACGTACACGTTTTCGGCCGAAAACGCGTTTTCCGGCGAAAACGCACACCACGGCTCTTTCTGAGAAAAAGCAAGCACGGAGGACGAGAACCGCTTTTGCCCTGCGTAGCGTTCCGGGCAGCGGGTAGAACCAGGCAGAGAATTCCCGGCTAGCAGCTTCCCTGTGGCGGGGAAGTGCAAACGTACACGTTTTCGGCCGAAAACGCGTTTTCCGGCGAAAACGCACACCACGGCTCTTTCTGAGAAAAAGCAAGCACGGAGGACGAGAACCGCTTTTGCCCTGCGTAGCGTTCCGGGCAGCGGGTAGAACCAGGCAGAGAATTCCCGTCTAGCAGCTTCCCTGTGGCGGGAAATTGCAAACGTACACGTTTTCGGCCGAAAACGCGTTTTCCGGCGAAAACGCACACCATGCTCTTTCTGAGAAAAAGCAAGCACGGAGGACGAGAACCGCTTTTGCCCTGCGTAGCGTTCTGGGCAGCGGGTAGAACCAGGCAGAGAATTCCCGGCTAGCAGCTTCCCTGTGGCGGGGAAGTGCAAAGATACACGTTTTCGGGTGAAAACGCGTTTTCCGGCGAAAACGCACACCACGGCTCTTTCTGAGAAAAAGCAAGCACGGAGGACGAGAACCGCTTTTGCCCTGCGTAGCGTTCCGGGCAGCGGGTAGAACCAGGCAGAGAATTCCCGGCTAGCAGCTTCCCTGTGGCGGGGAAGTGCAAACGTACACGTTTTCGGCCGAAAACGCGTTTTCCGGGGAAAACGCACACCATGCTCTTTCTGAGAAAAAGCAAGCACGGAGGACGAGAACCGCTTTTGCCCTGCGTAGCGTTCCGGGCAGCGGGTAGAACCAGGCAGAGAATTCCCGGCTAGCAGCTTCCCTGTGGCGGGGAAGTGCAAACGTACACGTTTTTGGCCGAAAACGCCTTTTCCGGCGAAAACGCGCACCACGGCTCTTTCTGAGAAAAAGCAAGCACGGAGGACGAGAACCGCTTTTGCCCTGCGTAGCGTTCCGGGCAGCGGGTAGAACCAGGCAGAGAATTCCCGGCTAGCAGCTTCCCTGTGGCGGGAAATTGCAAACGTACACGTTTTCGGCCGAAAACGCGTTTTCCGGCGAAAACGCACACCATGCTCTTTCTGAGAAAAAGCAAGCACGGAGGACGAGAACCGCTTTTGCCCTGCGTAGCGTTCCGGGCAGCGGGTAGAACCAGGCAGAGAATTCCCGGCTAGCAGCTTCCCTGTGGCGGGGAAGTGCAAACGTACACGTTTTCGGCCGAAAACGCCTTTTCCGGCGAAAACGCACACCGCGGCTCTTTCTGAGAAAAAGCAAGCACGGAGGACGAGAACCGCTTTTGCCCTGCGTGGCGTTCCGGGCAGCGGGTAGAACCAGGCAGAGAATTCCCGGCTAGCAGCTTCCCTGTGGCGGGGAAGTGCAAACGTACACGTATTCGGCCGAAAACGCGTTTTCCGGCGAAAACGCACACCACGGCTCTTTCTGAGAAAAAGCAAGCACGGAGGACGAGAACCGCTTTTGCCCGGCGTAGCGTTCCGGGCAGCGGGTAGAACCAGGCAGAGAATTCCCGGCTAGCAGCTTCCCTGTGGCGGGGAAGTGCAAACGTACACGTTTTCGGCCGAAAACTCGTTTTCCTGCGAAAACGCACACCACGGCTCTTTCTGAGAAAAAGCAAGCACGGAGGACGAGAACCGCTTTTCCCCTGCGTAGCGTTCAGGGCAGCGGGTAGAACCAGGCAGAGAATTCCCGGCTAGCAGCTTCCCTGTGGCGGGGAAGTGCAAACGTACACGTTTTCGGCCGAAAACGCGTTTTCCGGCGAAAACGCACACCACGGCTCTTTCTGAGAAAAAGCAAGCACGGAGGACGAGAACCGCTTTTGCCCTGCGTAGCGTTCCGGGCAGCGGGTAGAACCAGGCAGAGAATTCCCGGCTAGCAGCTTCCCTGTGGCGGGAAATTGCAAACGTACACGTTTTCGGCCAAAAACGCGTTTTCCGGCGAAAACGCACACCATGCTCTTTCTGAGAAAAAGCAAGCACGGAGGACGAGAACCGCTTTTGCCCTGCGTAGCGTTCCGGGCAGCGGGAAGAACCAGGCAGAGAATTCCCGGCTAGCAGCTTCCCTGTGGCGGGGAAGTGCAAACGTACACGTTTTCGGCCGAAAACGCGTTTTCCGGCGAAAACGCACACCATGGCTCTTTCTGAGAAAAAGCAAGCACGGAGGACGAGAACCGCTTTTGCCCGGCGTAGCGTTCCGGGCAGCGGGTAGAACCAGGCAGAGAATTCCCGGCTAGCAGCTTCCCTGTGGCGGGGAAGTGCAAACGTACACGTTTTCGGCCGAAAACGCGTTTTCCGGCGAAAACGCACACCACGGCTCTTTCTGAGAAAAAGCAAGCAGGGAGGACGAGAACCGCTTTTGCCCTGCGTAGCGTTCCGGGCAGCGGGTAGAACCAGGCAGAGAATTCCCGGCTAGCAGCTTCCCTGTGGCGGGGAAGTGCAAACGTACACGTTTTCGGCCGAAAACGCCTTTTCCTGCGAAAACGCACACCACGGCTCTTTCTGAGAAAAAGCAAGCACGGAGGACGAGAACCGCTTTTGCCCTGCGTGGTGTTCCGGGCAGCGGGTAGAACCAGGCAGAGAATTCCCGGCTAGCAGCTTCCCTGTGGCGGGGAAGTGCAAACGTACACGTTTTCGGCCGAAAACGCGTTTTCCGGCGAAAACGCACACCACGGCTCTTTCTGAGAAAAAGCAAGCACGGAGGACGATAACCGCTTTGCCCTGCGTAGCGTTCCGGGCAGCGGGTAGAACCAGGCAGAGAATTCCCGGCTAGCAGCTTCCCTGTGGCGGGGAAGTGCAAACGTACACGTTTTCGGCCGAAAACGCCTTTTCCTGCGAAAACGCACACCACGGCTCTTTCTGAGAAAAAGCAAGCACGGAGGACGAGAACCGCTTTTGCCCTGCGTAGCGTTCCGGGCAGCGGGTAGAACCAGGCAGAGAATTCCCGGCTAGCAGCTTCCCTGTGGCGGGGAAGTGCAAACGTACACGTTTTCGGCCGAAAACGCGTTTTCCGGCGAAAACGCACACCACGGCTCTTTCTGAGAAAAAGCAAGCACGGAGGACGAGAACCGCTTTTGCCCTGCGTAGCGTTCCGGGCAGCGGGTAGAACCAGGCAGAGAATTCCCGGCTAGCAGCTTCCCTGTGGCGGGGAAGTGCAAACGTACACGTTTTCGGCCGAAAACGCCTTTTCCGGCGAAAACGCGCACCACGGCTCTTTCTGAGAAAAAGCAAGCACGGAGGACGAGAACCGCTTTTGCCCTGCGTAGCGTTCCGGGCAGCGGGTAGAACCAGGCAGAGAATTCCCGGCTAGCAGCTTCCCTGTGGCGGGAAATTGCAAACGTACACGTTTTCGGCCGAAAACGCGTTTTCCGGCGAAAACGCACACCATGCTCTTTCTGAGAAAAAGCAAGCACGGAGGACGAGAACCGCTTTTGCCCTGCGTAGCGTTCCGGGCAGCGGGTAGAACCAGGCAGAGAATTCCCGGCTAGCAGCTTCCCTGTGGCGGGGAAGTGCAAACGTACACGTTTTCGGCCGAAAACGCGTTTTCCGGCGAAAACGCACACCATGCTCTTTCTGAGAAAAAGCAAGCACGGAGGACGAGAACCGCTTTTGCCCTGCGTAGCGTTCCGGGCAGCGGGTAGAACCAGGCAGAGAATTCCCGGCTAGCAGCTTCCCTGTGGCGGGGAAGTGCAAACGTACACGTTTTCGGCCGAACACGCTTTTTCCGGCGAAAACGCACACCATGGCTCTTTCTGAGAAAAAGCAAGCACGGAGGACGAGAACCGCTTTTGCCCGGCGTAGCGTTCCGGGCAGCGGGTAGAACCAGGCAGAGAATTCCCGGCTAGCAGCTTCCCTGTGGCGGGGAAGTGCAAACGTACACGTTTTCGGCCGAAAACTCGTTTTCCTGCGAAAACGCACACCACGGCTCTTTCTGAGAAAAAGCAAGCACGGAGGACGAGAACCGCTTTTCCCCTGCGTTGTGTTCCGGGCAGCGGGTAGAACCAGGCAGAGAATTCCCGGCTAGCAGCTTCCCTGTGGCGGGGAAGTGCAAACGTACACGTTTTCGGCCGAAAACGCGTTTTCCGGCGAAAACGCACACCACGGCTCTTTCTGAGAAAAAGCAAGCACGGAGGACGAGAACCGCTTTTGCCCGGCGTAGCGTTCCGGGCAGCGGGTAGAACCAGGCAGAGAATTCCCGGCTAGAAGCTTCCCTGTGGCGGGGAAGTGCAAACGTACATGTTTTCGGCCGAAAACTCGTTTTCCTGCGAAAACGCACACCGCGGCTCTTTCTGAGAGAAAGCAAGCACGGAGGACGAGATCCGCTTTTCCCCTGCGTGGTGTTCCGGGCAGCGGGTAGAACCAGGCAGAGAATTCCCGGCTAGCAGCTTCCCTGTGGCGGGGAAGTGCAAACGTACACGTTTTCGGCCGAAAACGCGTTTTCCGGCGAAAACGCACACCACGGCTCTTTCTGAGAAAAAGCAAGCACGAAGGACGAGAACCGATTTTGGCCTGCGTAGCGTTCCGGGCAGCGGGTAGAACCAGGCAGAGAATTCCCGGCTAGCAGCTTCCCTGTGGCGGGGAAGTGCAAACGTACACGTTTTCGGCCGAAAACGCGTTTTCCGGCGAAAACACACACCACGGCTCTTTCTGAGAAAAAGCAAGCACGGAGGACGAGAACCGCTTTTGCCCTGCGTAGCGTTCCGGGCAGCGGGTAGAACCAGGCAGAGAATTCCCGGCTAGCAGCTTCCCTGTGGCGGGGAAGTGGAAACGTACACGTTTTCGGCCGAAAACGCGTTTTCCGGCGAAAACGCACACCACGGCTCTTTCTGAGAAAAAGCAAGCACGGAGGACGAGAACCGCTTTTGCCCTGCGTAGCGTTCGGGGCAGCGGGTAGAACCAGGCAGAGAATTCCCGGCTAGCAGCTTCCCTGTGGCGGGGAAGTGCAAACATACACGTTTTCGGCCGAAAACGCGTTTTCCGGCGAAAACGCACACCACTGCTCTTTCTGAGAAAAAGCAAGCACGGAGGACGAGAACCGCTTTTGCCCTGCGTAGCGTTCCGGGCAGCGGGTAGAACCAGGCAGAGAATTCCCGGCTAGCAGCTTCCCTGTGGCGGGAAATTGCAAACGTACACGTTTTCGGCCGAAAACGCGTTTTCCGGCGAAAACGCACACCATGCTCTTTCTGAGAAAAAGCAAGCACGGAGGACGAGAACCGCTTTTGCCCTGCGTAGCGTTCTGGGCAGCGGGTAGAACCAGGCAGAGAATTCCCGGCTAGCAGCTTCCCTGTGGCGGGGAAGTGCAAACGTACACGTTTTCGGCCGAAAACGCGTTTTCCGGCGAAAACGCACACCACGGCACTTTCTGAGGAAAAGCAAGCACGGAGGACGAGAACCGCTTTTGCCCTGCGTAGCGTTCCGGGCAGCGGGTAGAACCAGGCAGAGAATTCCCGGCTAGCAGCTTCCCTGTGGCGGGGAAGTGCAAACGTACACGTTTTCGGCCGAAAACGCCTTTTCCGGCGAAAACGCACACCACGGCTCTTTCTGAGAAAAAGCAAGCACGGAGGACGAGAACCGCTTTTGCCCTGCGTAGCGTTCCGGGCAGCGGGTAGAACCAGGCAGAGAATTCCCGGCTAGCAGCTTCCCTGTGGCGGGGAAGTGCAAACATACACGTTTTCGGCCGAAAACGCGTTTTCCGGCGAAAACGCACACCACGGCTCTTTCTGAGAAAAAGCAAGCACGGAGGACGAGAACCGCTTTTGCCCTGCGTAGCGTTCCGGGCAGCGGGTAGAACCAGGCAGAGAATTCCCGGCTAGCAGCTTCCCTGTGGCGGGGAAGTGCAAACGTACACGTTTTCGGCCGAAAACGCGTTTTCCTGCGAAAACGCACGCCACGGCTCTTTCTGAGGAAAAGCAAGCACGGAGGACGAGAACCGCTTTTGCCCTGCTTAGCGTTCCGGGCAGCGGGTAGAACCAGGCAGAGAATTCCCGGCTAGCAGCTTCCCTGTGGCGGGGAAGAGCAAACGTACACGTTTTCGGCCGAAAACGCGTTTTCCGGTGAAAACGCACACCACGGCTCTTTCTGAGAAAAAGCAAGCACGGAGGACGAGAATCGCTTTTGCCCTGCGTAGCGTTCAGGGCAGCGGGTAGAACCAGGCAGAGAATTCCCGTCTAGCAGCTTCCCTGTGGCAGGGAAGTGCAAACGTACACGTTTTCGGCCGAAAACGCGTTTTCCGGCGAAAACGCACACCGCGGCTCTTTCTGAGAAAAAGCAAGCACGGAGGACGAGAACCGCTTTTGCCCTGCGTAGCGTTCCGGGCAGCGGGTAGAACCAGGCAGAGAATTCCCGTCTAGCAGCTTCCCTGTGGCGGGGAAGTGCAAACGTACACGTTTTCGGCCGAAAACGCGTTTTCCGGCGAAAACGCACACCGCGGCTCTTTCTGAGAAAAAGCAAGCACGGAGGACGAGAACCGCTTTTGCCCTGCGTAGCGTTCCGGGCAGCGGGTAGAACCAGGCAGAGAATTCCCGGCTAGCAGCTTCCCTGTGGCGGGGAAGTGCAAACGTACACGTTTTCGGCCGAAAACGCGTTTTCCGGCGACAACGCACACCACGGCTCTTTCTGATAAAAGCAAGCACGGAGGACGAGAATCCCTTTTGCCCTGCGTAGCGTTCCGGGCAGCGGGTAGAACCAGGCAGAGAATTCCCGGCTAGCAGCTTCCCTGTGGCGGGGAAGTGCAAACGTACACGTTTTCGGCCGAAAACGCGTTTTCCGGCGAAAACGCACACCACGGCTCTTTCTGAGAAAAAGCAAGCACGGAGGACGAGAACCGCTTTTGCCCTGCGTAGCGTTCCGGGCAGCGGGTAGAACCAGGCAGAGAATTCCCGGCTAGCAGCTTCCCTGTGGCGGGAAATTGCAAACGTACACGTTTTCGGCCGAAAACGCGTTTTCCGGCGAAAACGCACACCATGCTCTTTCTGAGAAAAAGTAAGCACGGAGGACGAGAACCGCTTTTGCCCTGCGTAGCGTTCTGGGCAGCGGGTAGAACCAGGCAGAGAATTCACGGCTAGCAGCTTCCCTGTGGCGGGGAAGTGCAAACGTACACGTTTTCGGCCGAAAACGCGTTTTCCGGCGAAAACGCACACCACGGCTCTTTCTGAGAAAAAGCAAGCACGGAGGACGAGAACCGCTTTTGCCCTGCGTAGCGTTCCTGGCAGCGGGTAGAACCAGGCAGAGAATTCCCGGCTAGCAGCTTCCCTGTGGCGGGAAATTGCAAACGTACAAGTTTTCGGCCGAAAACTCGTTTTCCGGCGAAAACGCACACCACGGCTCTTTCTGAGAAAAAGCAAGCACGGAGGACGAGAACCGCTTTTGCCCTGCGTAGCGTTCCGGGCAGCGGGTAGAACCAGGCAGAGAATTCCCGTCTAGCAGCTTCCCTGTGGCGGGGAAGTGCAAACGTACACGTTTTCGGCCGAAAACGCGTTTTCCGGCGAAAACGCACACCACGGCTCTTTCTGAGAAAAAGCAAGCACGGAGGACGAGAACCGCTTTTGCCCTGCGTAGCGTTCCGGGCAGCGGGTAGAACCAGGCAGAGAATTCCCGGCTAGCAGCTTCCCTGTGGCGGGAAATTGCAAACGTACACGTTTTCGGCCGAAAACGCGTTTTCCGGCGAAAACGCACACCATGCTCTTTCTGAGAAAAAGCAAGCACGGAGGACGAGAACCGCTTTTGCCCTGCGTAGCGTTCCGGGCAGCGGGTAGAACCAGGCAGAGAATTCCCGGCTAGCAGCTTCCCTGTGGCGGGGAAGTGCAAACGTACACGTTTTCAGCCGAAAACGCGTTTTCCGGCGAAAACGCACACCATGGCTCTTTCTGAGAAAAAGCAAGCACGGAGGACGAGAACCGCTTTTGCCCGGCGTAGCGTTCCGGGCAGCGGGTAGAACCAGGCAGAGAATTCCCGGCTAGCAGCTTCCCTGTGGCGGGGAAGAGCAAACGTACACGTTTTTGGCCGAAAACTCGTTTTCCTGCGAAAACGCACACCGCGGCTCTTTCTGAGAAAAAGCAAGCACGGAGGACGAGAACCGCTTTTGGCCTGCGTAGCGTTCCGGGCAGCGGGTAGAACCAGGCAGAGAATTCCCGGCTAGCAGCTTCCCTGTGGCGGGGAAGTGCAAACGTACACGTTTTCGGCCGAAAACGCGTTTTCCGGCGAAAACGCACACCACGGCTCTTTCTGAGAAAAAGCAAGCACGGAGGACGAGAACCGCTTTTGCCCTGCGTAGCGTTCCGGGCAGCGGGTAGAACCAGGCAGAGAATTCCCGGCTAGCAGCTTCCCTGTGGCGGGGAAGTGCAAACATACACGTTTTCGGCCGAAAACGCGTTTTCCGGCGAAAACGCACACCACGGCTCTTTCTGAGAAAAAGCAAGCACGGAGGACGAGAACCGCTTTTGCCCTGCGTAGCGTTCCGGGCAGCGGGTAGAACCAGGCAGAGAATTCCCGGCTAGCAGCTTCCCTGTGGCGGGAAATTGCAAACGTACACGTTTTCGGCCGAAAACGCGTTTTCCGGCGAAAACGCACACCACGGCTCTTTCTGAGAAAAAGCAAGCACGGAGGACGAGAACCGCTTTTGCCCTGCGTAGCGTTCTGGGCAGCGGGTAGAACCAGGCAGAGAATTCCCGGCTAGCAGCTTCCCTGTGGCGGGGAAGTGCAAACGTACACGTTTTCGGCCGAAAACGCGTTTTCCGGCGAAAACGCACACCACGGCACTTTCTGAGGAAAAGCAAGCACGGAGGACGAGAACCGCTTTGCCCTGCGTAGCGTTCCGGGCAGCGGGTAGAACCAGGCAGAGAATTCCCGGCTAGCAGCTTCCCTGTGGCGGGGAAGTGCAAACGTACACGTTTTCGGCCGAAAACGCCTTTTCCGGGGAAAACGCACACCACGGCTCTTTCTGAGAAAAAGCAAGCACGGAGGACGAGAACCGCTTTTGCCCTGCGTAGCGTTCCGGGCAGCGGGTAGAACCAGGCAGAGAATTCCCGTCTAGCAGCTTCCCTGTGGCGGGGAAGTGCAAACGTACACGTTTTCGGCCGAAAACTCGTTTTCCTGCGAAAACGCACACCGCGGCTCTTTCTGAGAAAAAGCAAGCACGGAGGACGAGAACCGCTTTTGCCCTGCGTAGCGTTCCGGGCAGCGGGTAGAACCAGGCAGAGAATTCCCGGCTAGCAGCTTCCCTGTGGCGGGGAAGTGCAAACGTACACGTTTTCGGCTGAAAACGCGTTTTCCGGCGAAAACGCACACCACGGCTCTTTCTGAGAAAAAGCAAGCACGGAGGACGAGAACCGCTTTTGCCGTGCGTAGCGTTCCGGGCAGCGGGTAGAACCAGGCAGAGAATTCCCGGCTAGCAGCTTCCCTGTGGCGGGAAATTGCAAACGTACACGTTTTCGGCCGAAAACGCGTTTTCCGGCGAAAACGCACACCACGGCTCTTTCTGAGGAAAAGCAAGCACGGAGGACGAGAACCGCTTTTGCCCTGCGTAGCATTCCGGGCAGCGGGTAGAACCAGGCAGAGAATTCCCGGCTAGCAGCTTCCCTGTGGCGGGGAAGTGCAAACGTACACGTTTTCGGCCGAAAACGATTTTCCGGCGAAAACGCACACCACGGCTCTTTCTGAGAAAAAGCAAGCACGGAGGACGAGAACCGCTTTTGCCCTGCGTAGCGTTCCGGGCAGCGGGTAGAACCAGGCAGAGAATTCCCGGCTAGCAGCTTCCCTGTGGCGGGGAAGTGCAAACGTACACGTTTTCGGCCGAAAACGCGTTTTCCGGCGAAAACGCACACCACGGCTCTTTCTGAGAAAAAGCAAGCACGGAGGACGAGAACCGCTTTTGCCCTGCGTAGCGTTCCGGGCAGCGGGTAGAACCAGGCAGAGAATTCCCGGCTAGCAGCTTCCCTGTGGCGGGGAAGAGCAAACGTACACGTTTTCGGCCGAAAACGCGTTTTCCGGCGAAAACGCACACCACGGCTCTTTCTGAGAAAAAGCAAGCACGGAGGACGAGAATCGCTTTTGCCCTGCGTAGCGTTCCGGGCAGCGGGTAGAACCAGGCAGAGAATTCCCGGCTAGCAGCTTCCCTGTGGCGGGAAATTGCAAACGTAGACGTTTTCGGCCGAAAACGCGTTTTCCGGCGAAAACGCACACCACGGCTCTTTCTGAGGAAAAGCAAGCACGGAGGACGAGAACCGCTTTTGCCCTGCGTAGCATTCCGGGCAGCGGGTAGAACCAGGCAGAGAATTCCCGGCTAGCAGCTTCCCTGTGGCGGGGAAGTGCAAACGTACACGTTTTCGGCCGAAAACGATTTTCCGGCGAAAACGCACACCACGGCTCTTTCTGAGAAAAAGCAAGCACGGAGGACGAGAACCGCTTTTGCCCGGAGTAGCGTTCCGGGCAGCGGGTAGAACCAGGCAGAGAATTCCCGGCTAGCAGCTTCCCTGTGGCGGGGAAGTGCAAACGTACACGTTTTCGGCCGAAAACGGGTTTTCTGGCGAAAACGCACACCACGGCTCTTTCTGAGAAAAAGCAAGCACGGAGGACGAGAACCGCTTTTGCCCTGCGTAGCGTTCCGGGCAGCGGGTAGAACCAGGCAGAGAATTCCCGGCTAGCAGCTTCCCTGTGGCGGGGAAGAGCAAACGTACACGTTTTCGGCCGAAAACGCGTTTTCCGGCGAAAACGCACACCACGGCTCTTTCTGAGAAAAAGCAAGCACGGAGGACGAGAATCGCTTTTGCCCTGCGTAGCGTTCCGGGCAGCGGGTAGAACCAGGCAGAGAATTCCCGGCTAGCAGCTTCCCTGTGGCGGAGAAGTGCAAACGTAGACGTTTTCGGCCGAAAACGCGTTTTCCGGGGAAAACGCACACCACGGCTCTTTCTGAGAAAAAGCAAGCACGGAGGACGAGAACCGCTTTTGCCCTGCGTAGCGTTCCGGGCAGCGGGTAGAACCAGGCAGAGAATTCCCGGCTAGCAGCTTCCCTGTGGCGGGGAAGTGCAAACGTACACGTTTTCGGCCGAAAACGCGTTTTCCGGCGAAAACGCACACCACGGCTCTTTCTGAGAAAAAGCAAGCACGGAGGACGAGAACCGCTTTTGCCCTGCGTAGCGTTCCGGGCAGCGGGTAGAACCAGGCAGAGAATTCCCGGCTAGCAGCTTCCCTGTGGCGGGAAATTGCAAACGTACACGTTTTCGGCCGAAAACGCGTTTTCCGGCGAAAACGCACACCATGCTCTTTCTGAGAAAAAGCAAGCACGGAGGACGAGAACCGCTTTTGCCCTGCGTAGCGTTCTGGGCAGCGGGTAGAACCAGGCAGAGAATTCCCGGCTAGCAGCTTCCCTGTGGCGGGGAAGTGGAAAGATACACGTTTTCGGCCGAAAACGCGTTTTCCGGCGAAAACGCACACCACGGCTCTTGCTGAGAAAAAGCAAGCACGGAGGACGAGAACCGCTTTTGCCCTGCGTAGCGTTCCGGGCAGCGGGTAGAACCAGGCAGAGAATTCCCGGCTAGCAGCTTCCCTGTGGCGGGGAAGTGCAAACGTACACGTTTTCGGCCGAAAACGCCTTTTCCGGCGAAAACGCGCACCACGGCTCTTTCTGAGAAAAAGCAAGCACGGAGGACGAGAACCGCTTTTGCCCTGCGTAGCGTTCCGGGCAGCGGGTAGAACCAGGCAGAGAATTCCCGGCTAGCAGCTTCCCTGTGGCGGGAAATTGCAAACGTACACGTTTTCGGCCGAAAACGCGTTTTCCGGCGAAAACGCACACCATGCTCTTTCTGAGAAAAAGCAAGCACGGAGGACGAGAACCGCTTTTGCCCTGCGTAGCGTTCCGGGCAGCGGGTAGAACCAGGCAGAGAATTCCCGGCTAGCAGCTTCCCTGTGGCGGGGAAGTGCAAACGTACACGTTTTCGGCCGAAAACGCGTTTTCCGGCGAAAACGCACACCATGCTCTTTCTGAGAAAAAGCAAGCACGGAGGACGAGAACCGCTTTTGCCCTGCGTAGCGTTCCGGGCAGCGGGTAGAACCAGGCAGAGAATTCCCGGCTAGCAGCTTCCCTGTGGCGGGGAAGTGCAAACGTACACGTTTTCGGCCGAAAACGCTTTTTCCGGCGAAAACGCACACCATGGCTCTTTCTGAGAAAAAGCAAGCACGGAGGACGAGAACCGCTTTTGCCCGGCGTAGCGTTCCGGGCAGCGGGTAGAACCAGGCAGAGAATTCCCGGCTAGCAGCTTCCCTGTGGCGGGGAAGTGCAAACGTACACGTTTTCGGCCGAAAACTCGTTTTCCTGCGAAAACGCACACCACGGCTCTTTCTGAGAAAAAGCAAGCACGGAGGACGAGAACCGCTTTTCCCCTGCGTGGTGTTCCGGGCAGCGGGTAGAACCAGGCAGAGAATTCCCGGCTAGCAGCTTCCCTGTGGCGGGGAAGTGCAAACGTACACGTTTTCGGCCGAAAACGCGTTTTCCGGGGAAAACGCACACCACGGCTCTTTCTGAGAAAAAGCAAGCACGGAGGACGAGAACCGCTTTTGCCCGGCGTAGCGTTCCGGGCAGCGGGTAGAACCAGGCAGAGAATTCCCGGCTAGAAGCTTCCCTGTGGCGGGGAAGTGCAAACGTACATGTTTTCGGCCGAAAACTCGTTTTCCTGCGAAAACGCACACCGCGGCTCTTTCTGAGAGAAAGCAAGCACGGAGGACGAGATCCGCTTTTCCCCTGCGTGGTGTTCCGGGCAGCGGGTAGAACCAGGCAGAGAATTCCCGGCTAGCAGCTTCCCTGTGGCGGGGAAGTGCAAACGTACACGTTTTCGGCCGAAAACGCGTTTTCCGGCGAAAACGCACACCACGGCTCTTTCTGAGAAAAAGCAAGCACGAAGGACGAGAACCGATTTTGGCCTGCGTAGCGTTCCGGGCAGCGGGTAGAACCAGGCAGAGAATTCCCGGCTAGCAGCTTCCCTGTGGCGGGGAAGTGCAAACGTACACGTTTTCGGCCGAAAACGCGTTTTCCGGCGAAAACACACACCACGGCTCTTTCTGAGAAAAAGCAAGCACGGAGGACGAGAACCGCTTTTGCCCTGCGTAGCGTTCCGGGCAGCGGGTAGAACCAGGCAGAGAATTCCCGGCTAGCAGCTTCCCTGTGGCGGGGAAGTGCAAACGTACACGTTTTCGGCCGAAAACGCGTTTTCCGGCGAAAACGCACACCACGGCTCTTTCTGAGAAAAAGCAAGCACGGAGGACGAGAACCGCTTTTGCCCTGCGTAGCGTTCCGGGCAGCGGGTAGAACCAGGCAGAGAATTCCCGGCTAGCAGCTTCCCTGTGGCGGGGAAGTGCAAACATACACGTTTTCGGCCGAAAACGCGTTTTCCGGCGAAAACGCACACCACGGCTCTTTCTGAGAAAAAGCAAGCACGGAGGACGAGAACCGCTTTTGCCCTGCGTAGCGTTCCGGGCAGCGGGTAGAACCAGGCAGAGAATTCCCGGCTAGCAGCTTCCCTGTGGCGGGAAATTGCAAACGTACACGTTTTCGGCCGAAAACGCGTTTTCCGGCGAAAACGCACACCATGCTCTTTCTGAGAAAAAGCAAGCACGGAGGACGAGAACCGCTTTTGCCCTGCGTAGCGTTCTGGGCAGCGGGTAGAACCAGGCAGAGAATTCCCGGCTAGCAGCTTCCCTGTGGCGGGGAAGTGCAAACGTACACGTTTTCGGCCGAAAACGCGTTTTCCGGCGAAAACGCACACCACGGCACTTTCTGAAGAAAAGCAAGCACGGAGGACGAGAACCGCTTTTGCCCTGCGTAGCGTTCCGGGCAGCGGGTAGAACCAGGCAGAGAATTCCCGGCTAGCAGCTTCCCTGTGGCGGGGAAGTGCAAACGTACACGTTTTCGGCCGAAAACGCGTTTTCCGGCGAAAACGCACACCACGGCTCTTTCTGAGAAAAAGCAAGCACGGAGGACGAGAACCGCTTTTGCCCTGCGTAGCGTTCCGGGCAGCGGGTAGAACCAGGCAGAGAATTCCCGGCTAGCAGCTTCCCTGTGGCGGGGAAGTGCAAACATACACGTTTTCGGCCGAAAACGCGTTTTCCGGCGAAAACGCACACCACGGCTCTTTCTGAGAAAAAGCAAGCACGGAGGACGAGAACCGCTTTTGCCCTGCGTAGCGTTCCGGGCAGCGGGTAGAACCAGGCAGAGAATTCCCGGCTAGCAGCTTCCCTGTGGCGGGGAAGTGCAAACGTACACGTTTTCGGCCGAAAACGCGTTTTCCTGCGAAAACGCACGCCACGGCTCTTTCTGAGGAAAAGCAAGCACGGAGGACGAGAACCGCTTTTGCCCTGCTTAGCGTTCCGGGCAGCGGGTAGAACCAGGCAGAGAATTCCCGGCTAGCAGCTTCCCTGTGGCGGGGAAGAGCAAACGTACACGTTTTCGGCCGAAAACGCGTTTTCCGGCGAAAACGCACACCACGGCTCTTTCTGAGAAAAAGCAAGCACGGAGGACGAGAATCGCTTTTGCCCTGCGTAGCGTTCAGGGCAGCGGGTAGAACCAGGCAGAGAATTCCCGTCTAGCAGCTTCCCTGTGGCAGGGAAGTGCAAACGTACACGTTTTCGGCCGAAAACGCGTTTTCCGGCGAAAACGCACACCGCGGCTCTTTCTGAGAAAAAGCAAGCACGGAGGACGAGAACCGCTTTTGCCCTGCGTAGCGTTCCGGGCAGCGGGTAGAACCAGGCAGAGAATTCCCGTCTAGCAGCTTCCCTGTGGCGGGGAAGTGCAAACGTACACGTTTTCGGCCGAAAACGCGTTTTCCGGCGAAAACGCACACCGCGGCTCTTTCTGAGAAAAAGCAAGCACGGAGGACGAGAACCGCTTTTGCCCTGCGTAGCGTTCCGGGCAGCGGGTAGAACCAGGCAGAGAATTCCCGGCTAGCAGCTTCCCTGTGGCGGGGAAGTGCAAACGTACACGTTTTCGGCCGAAAACGCGTTTTCCGGCGACAACGCACACCACGGCTCTTTCTGATAAAAGCAAGCACGGAGGACGAGAATCCCTTTTGCCCTGCGTAGCGTTCCGGGCAGCGGGTAGAACCAGGCAGAGAATTCCCGGCTAGCAGCTTCCCTGTGGCGGGGAAGTGCAAACGTACACGTTTTCGGCCGAAAACGCGTTTTCCGGCGAAAACGCACACCACGGCTCTTTCTGAGAAAAAGCAAGCACGGAGGACGAGAACCGCTTTTGCCCTGCGTAGCGTTCCGGGCAGCGGGTAGAACCAGGCAGAGAATTCCCGGCTAGCAGCTTCCCTGTGGCGGGAAATTGCAAACGTACACGTTTTCGGCCGAAAACGCGTTTTCCGGCGAAAACGCACACCATGCTCTTTCTGAGAAAAAGCAAGCACGGAGGACGAGAACCGCTTTTGCCCTGCGTAGCGTTCCGGGCAGCGGGTAGAACCAGGCAGAGAATTCCCGGCTAGCAGCTTCCCTGTGGCGGAGAAGTGCAAACGTAGACGTTTTCGGCCGAAAACGCGTTTTCCGGGGAAAACGCACACCACGGCTCTTTCTGAGAAAAAGCAAGCACGGAGGACGAGAACCGCTTTTGCCCTGCGTAGCGTTCCGGGCAGCGGGTAGAACCAGGCAGAGAATTCCCGGCTAGCAGCTTCCCTGTGGCGGGGAAGTGCAAACGTACACGTTTTCGGCCGAAAACGCGTTTTCCGGCGAAAACGCACACCACGGCTCTTTCTGAGAAAAAGCAAGCACGGAGGACGAGAACCGCTTTTGCCCTGCGTAGCGTTCCGGGCAGCGGGTAGAACCAGGCAGAGAATTCCCGGCTAGCAGCTTCCCTGTGGCGGGAAATTGCAAACGTACACGTTTTCGGCCGAAAACGCGTTTTCCGGCGAAAACGCACACCATGCTCTTTCTGAGAAAAAGCAAGCACGGAGGACGAGAACCGCTTTTGCCCTGCGTAGCGTTCTGGGCAGCGGGTAGAACCAGGCAGAGAATTCCCGGCTAGCAGCTTCCCTGTGGCGGGGAAGTGGAAAGATACACGTTTTCGGCCGAAAACGCGTTTTCCGGCGAAAACGCACACCACGGCTCTTGCTGAGAAAAAGCAAGCACGGAGGACGAGAACCGCTTTTGCCCTGCGTAGCGTTCCGGGCAGCGGGTAGAACCAGGCAGAGAATTCCCGGCTAGCAGCTTCCCTGTGGCGGGGAAGTGCAAACGTACACGTTTTCGGCCGAAAACGCCTTTTCCGGCGAAAACGCGCACCACGGCTCTTTCTGAGAAAAAGCAAGCACGGAGGACGAGAACCGCTTTTGCCCTGCGTAGCGTTCCGGGCAGCGGGTAGAACCAGGCAGAGAATTCCCGGCTAGCAGCTTCCCTGTGGCGGGAAATTGCAAACGTACACGTTTTCGGCCGAAAACGCGTTTTCCGGCGAAAACGCACACCATGCTCTTTCTGAGAAAAAGCAAGCACGGAGGACGAGAACCGCTTTTGCCCTGCGTAGCGTTCCGGGCAGCGGGTAGAACCAGGCAGAGAATTCCCGGCTAGCAGCTTCCCTGTGGCGGGGAAGTGCAAACGTACACGTTTTCGGCCGAAAACGCGTTTTCCGGCGAAAACGCACACCATGCTCTTTCTGAGAAAAAGCAAGCACGGAGGACGAGAACCGCTTTTGCCCTGCGTAGCGTTCCGGGCAGCGGGTAGAACCAGGCAGAGAATTCCCGGCTAGCAGCTTCCCTGTGGCGGGGAAGTGCAAACGTACACGTTTTCGGCCGAAAACGCTTTTTCCGGCGAAAACGCACACCATGGCTCTTTCTGAGAAAAAGCAAGCACGGAGGACGAGAACCGCTTTTGCCCTGCGTAGCGTTCCGGGCAGCGGGTAGAACCAGGCAGAGAATTCCCGGCTAGCAGCTTCCCTGTGGCGGGGAAGTGCAAACGTACACGTTTTCGGCCGAAAACTCGTTTTCCTGCGAAAACGCACACCACGGCTCTTTCTGAGAAAAAGCAAGCACGGAGGACGAGAACCGCTTTTCCCCTGCGTGGTGTTCCGGGCAGCGGGTAGAACCAGGCAGAGAATTCCCGGCTAGCAGCTTCCCTGTGGCGGGGAAGTGCAAACGTACACGTTTTCGGCCGAAAACGCGTTTTCCGGGGAAAACGCACACCACGGCTCTTTCTGAGAAAAAGCAAGCACGGAGGACGAGAACCGCTTTTGCCCGGCGTAGCGTTCCGGGCAGCGGGTAGAACCAGGCAGAGAATTCCCGGCTAGAAGCTTCCCTGTGGCGGGGAAGTGCAAACGTACATGTTTTCGGCCGAAAACTCGTTTTCCTGCGAAAACGCACACCGCGGCTCTTTCTGAGAGAAAGCAAGCACGGAGGACGAGATCCGCTTTTCCCCTGCGTGGTGTTCCGGGCAGCGGGTAGAACCAGGCAGAGAATTCCCGGCTAGCAGCTTCCCTGTGGCGGGGAAGTGCAAACGTACACGTTTTCGGCCGAAAACGCGTTTTCCGGCGAAAACGCACACCACGGCTCTTTCTGAGAAAAAGCAAGCACGAAGGACGAGAACCGATTTTGGCCTGCGTAGCGTTCCGGGCAGCGGGTAGAACCAGGCAGAGAATTCCCGGCTAGCAGCTTCCCTGTGGCGGGGAAGTGCAAACGTACACGTTTTCGGCCGAAAACGCGTTTTCCGGCGAAAACACACACCACGGCTCTTTCTGAGAAAAAGCAAGCACGGAGGACGAGAACCGCTTTTGCCCTGCGTAGCGTTCCGGGCAGCGGGTAGAACCAGGCAGAGAATTCCCGGCTAGCAGCTTCCCTGTGGCGGGGAAGTGCAAACGTACACGTTTTCGGCCGAAAACGCGTTTTCCGGCGAAAACGCACACCACGGCTCTTTCTGAGAAAAAGCAAGCACGGAGGACGAGAACCGCTTTTGCCCTGCGTAGCGTTCCGGGCAGCGGGTAGAACCAGGCAGAGAATTCCCGGCTAGCAGCTTCCCTGTGGCGGGGAAGTGCAAACATACACGTTTTCGGCCGAAAACGCGTTTTCCGGCGAAAACGCACACCACGGCTCTTTCTGAGAAAAAGCAAGCACGGAGGACGAGAACCGCTTTTGCCCTGCGTAGCGTTCCGGGCAGCGGGTAGAACCAGGCAGAGAATTCCCGGCTAGCAGCTTCCCTGTGGCGGGAAATTGCAAACGTACACGTTTTCGGCCGAAAACGCGTTTTCCGGCGAAAACGCACACCATGCTCTTTCTGAGAAAAAGCAAGCACGGAGGACGAGAACCGCTTTTGCCCTGCGTAGCGTTCTGGGCAGCGGGTAGAACCAGGCAGAGAATTCCCGGCTAGCAGCTTCCCTGTGGCGGGGAAGTGCAAACGTACACGTTTTCGGCCGAAAACGCGTTTTCCGGCGAAAACGCACACCACGGCACTTTCTGAGGAAAAGCAAGCACGGAGGACGAGAACCGCTTTTGCCCTGCGTAGCGTTCCGGGCAGCGGGTAGAACCAGGCAGAGAATTCCCGGCTAGCAGCTTCCCTGTGGCGGGGAAGTGCAAACGTACACGTTTTCGGCCGAAAACGCGTTTTCCGGCGAAAACGCACACCACGGCTCTTTCTGAGAAAAAGCAAGCACGGAGGACGAGAACCGCTTTTGCCCTGCGTAGCGTTCCGGGCAGCGGGTAGAACCAGGCAGAGAATTCCCGGCTAGCAGCTTCCCTGTGGCGGGGAAGTGCAAACATACACGTTTTCGGCCGAAAACGCGTTTTCCGGCGAAAACGCACACCACGGCTCTTTCTGAGAAAAAGCAAGCACGGAGGACGAGAACCGCTTTTGCCCTGCGTAGCGTTCCGGGCAGCGGGTAGAACCAGGCAGAGAATTCCCGGCTAGCAGCTTCCCTGTGGCGGGGAAGTGCAAACGTACACGTTTTCGGCCGAAAACGCGTTTTCCTGCGAAAACGCACGCCACGGCTCTTTCTGAGGAAAAGCAAGCACGGAGGACGAGAACCGCTTTTGCCCTGCTTAGCGTTCCGGGCAGCGGGTAGAACCAGGCAGAGAATTCCCGGCTAGCAGCTTCCCTGTGGCGGGGAAGAGCAAACGTACACGTTTTCGGCCGAAAACGCGTTTTCCGGCGAAAACGCACACCACGGCTCTTTCTGAGAAAAAGCAAGCACGGAGGACGAGAATCGCTTTTGCCCTGCGTAGCGTTCAGGGCAGCGGGTAGAACCAGGCAGAGAATTCCCGTCTAGCAGCTTCCCTGTGGCAGGGAAGTGCAAACGTACACGTTTTCGGCCGAAAACGCGTTTTCCGGCGAAAACGCACACCGCGGCTCTTTCTGAGAAAAAGCAAGCACGGAGGACGAGAACCGCTTTTGCCCTGCGTAGCGTTCCGGGCAGCGGGTAGAACCAGGCAGAGAATTCCCGTCTAGCAGCTTCCCTGTGGCGGGGAAGTGCAAACGTACACGTTTTCGGCCGAAAACGCGTTTTCCGGCGAAAACGCACACCGCGGCTCTTTCTGAGAAAAAGCAAGCACGGAGGACGAGAACCGCTTTTGCCCTGCGTAGCGTTCCGGGCAGCGGGTAGAACCAGGCAGAGAATTCCCGGCTAGCAGCTTCCCTGTGGCGGGGAAGTGCAAACGTACACGTTTTCGGCCGAAAACGCGTTTTCCGGCGACAACGCACACCACGGCTCTTTCTGATAAAAGCAAGCACGGAGGACGAGAATCCCTTTTGCCCTGCGTAGCGTTCCGGGCAGCGGGTAGAACCAGGCAGAGAATTCCCGGCTAGCAGCTTCCCTGTGGCGGGGAAGTGCAAACGTACACGTTTTCGGCCGAAAACGCGTTTTCCGGCGAAAACGCACACCACGGCTCTTTCTGAGAAAAAGCAAGCACGGAGGACGAGAACCGCTTTTGCCCTGCGTAGCGTTCCGGGCAGCGGGTAGAACCAGGCAGAGAATTCCCGGCTAGCAGCTTCCCTGTGGCGGGAAATTGCAAACGTACACGTTTTCGGCCGAAAACGCGTTTTCCGGCGAAAACGCACACCATGCTCTTTCTGAGAAAAAGTAAGCACGGAGGACGAGAACCGCTTTTGCCCTGCGTAGCGTTCTGGGCAGCGGGTAGAACCAGGCAGAGAATTCACGGCTAGCAGCTTCCCTGTGGCGGGGAAGTGCAAACGTACACGTTTTCGGCCGAAAACGCGTTTTCCGGCGAAAACGCACACCACGGCTCTTTCTGAGAAAAAGCAAGCACGGAGGACGAGAACCGCTTTTGCCCTGCGTAGCGTTCCTGGCAGCGGGTAGAACCAGGCAGAGAATTCCCGGCTAGCAGCTTCCCTGTGGCGGGAAATTGCAAACGTACAAGTTTTCGGCCGAAAACTCGTTTTCCGGCGAAAACGCACACCACGGCTCTTTCTGAGAAAAAGCAAGCACGGAGGACGAGAACCGCTTTTGCCCTGCGTAGCGTTCCGGGCAGCGGGTAGAACCAGGCAGAGAATTCCCGTCTAGCAGCTTCCCTGTGGCGGGGAAGTGCAAACGTACACGTTTTCGGCCGAAAACGCGTTTTCCGGCGAAAACGCACACCACGGCTCTTTCTGAGAAAAAGCAAGCACGGAGGACGAGAACCGCTTTTGCCCTGCGTAGCGTTCCGGGCAGCGGGTAGAACCAGGCAGAGAATTCCCGGCTAGCAGCTTCCCTGTGGCGGGAAATTGCAAACGTACACGTTTTCGGCCGAAAACGCGTTTTCCGGCGAAAACGCACACCATGCTCTTTCTGAGAAAAAGCAAGCACGGAGGACGAGAACCGCTTTTGCCCTGCGTAGCGTTCCGGGCAGCGGGTAGAACCAGGCAGAGAATTCCCGGCTAGCAGCTTCCCTGTGGCGGGGAAGTGCAAACGTACACGTTTTCAGCCGAAAACGCGTTTTCCGGCGAAAACGCACACCATGGCTCTTTCTGAGAAAAAGCAAGCACGGAGGACGAGAACCGCTTTTGCCCGGCGTAGCGTTCCGGGCAGCGGGTAGAACCAGGCAGAGAATTCCCGGCTAGCAGCTTCCCTGTGGCGGGGAAGAGCAAACGTACACGTTTTTGGCCGAAAACTCGTTTTCCTGCGAAAACGCACACCGCGGCTCTTTCTGAGAAAAAGCAAGCACGGAGGACGAGAACCGCTTTTGGCCTGCGTAGCGTTCCGGGCAGCGGGTAGAACCAGGCAGAGAATTCCCGGCTAGCAGCTTCCCTGTGGCGGGGAAGTGCAAACGTACACGTTTTCGGCCGAAAACGCGTTTTCCGGCGAAAACGCACACCACGGCTCTTTCTGAGAAAAAGCAAGCACGGAGGACGAGAACCGCTTTTGCCCTGCGTAGCGTTCCGGGCAGCGGGTAGAACCAGGCAGAGAATTCCCGGCTAGCAGCTTCCCTGTGGCGGGGAAGTGCAAACATACACGTTTTCGGCCGAAAACGCGTTTTCCGGCGAAAACGCACACCACGGCTCTTTCTGAGAAAAAGCAAGCACGGAGGACGAGAACCGCTTTTGCCCTGCGTAGCGTTCCGGGCAGCGGGTAGAACCAGGCAGAGAATTCACGGCTAGCAGCTTCCCTGTGGCGGGAAATTGCAAACGTACACGTTTTCGGCCGAAAACGCGTTTTCCGGCGAAAACGCACACCACGGCTCTTTCTGAGAAAAAGCAAGCACGGAGGACGAGAACCGCTTTTGCCCTGCGTAGCGTTCCGGGCAGCGGGTAGAACCAGGCAGAGAATTCCCGGCTAGCAGCTTCCCTGTGGCGGGGAAGTGCAAACGTACACGTTTTCGGCCGAAAACGCGTTTTCCGGCGAAAACGCACACCACGGCACTTTCTGAGGAAAAGCAAGCACGGAGGACGAGAACCGCTTTGCCCTGCGTAGCGTTCCGGGCAGCGGGTAGAACCAGGCAGAGAATTCCCGGCTAGCAGCTTCCCTGTGGCGGGGAAGTGCAAACGTACACGTTTTCGGCCGAAAACGCCTTTTCCGGGGAAAACGCACACCACGGCTCTTTCTGAGAAAAAGCAAGCACGGAGGACGAGAACCGCTTTTGCCCTGCGTAGCGTTCCGGGCAGCGGGTAGAACCAGGCAGAGAATTCCCGGCTAGCAGCTTCCCTGTGGCGGGGAAGTGCAAACGTACACGTTTTCGGCTGAAAACGCGTTTTCCGGCGAAAACGCACACCACGGCTCTTTCTGAGAAAAAGCAAGCACGGAGGACGAGAACCGCTTTTGCCCTGCGTAGCGTTCCGGGCAGCGGGTAGAACCAGGCAGAGAATTCCCGGCTAGCAGCTTCCCTGTGGCGGGGAAGTGCAAACGTACACGTTTTCGGCCGAAAACGCGTTTTCCGGCGAAAACGCACACCACGGCTCTTTCTGAGGAAAAGCAAGCACGGAGGACGAGAACCGCTTTTGCCCTGCGTAGCATTCCGGGCAGCGGGTAGAACCAGGCAGAGAATTCCCGGCTAGCAGCTTCCCTGTGGCGGGGAAGTGCAAACGTACACGTTTTCGGCCGAAAACGATTTTCCGGCGAAAACGCACACCACGGCTCTTTCTGAGAAAAAGCAAGCACGGAGGACGAGAACCGCTTTTGCCCTGCGTAGCGTTCCGGGCAGCGGGTAGAACCAGGCAGAGAATTCCCGGCTAGCAGCTTCCCTGTGGCGGGGAAGTGCAAACGTACACGTTTTCGGCCGAAAACGCGTTTTCCGGCGAAAACGCACACCACGGCTCTTTCTGAGAAAAAGCAAGCACGGAGGACGAGAACCGCTTTTGCCCTGCGTAGCGTTCCGGGCAGCGGGTAGAACCAGGCAGAGAATTCCCGGCTAGCAGCTTCCCTGTGGCGGGGAAGAGCAAACGTACACGTTTTCGGCCGAAAACGCGTTTTCCGGCGAAAACGCACACCACGGCTCTTTCTGAGAAAAAGCAAGCACGGAGGACGAGAATCGCTTTTGCCCTGCGTAGCGTTCCGGGCAGCGGGTAGAACCAGGCAGAGAATTCCCGGCTAGCAGCTTCCCTGTGGCGGGAAATTGCAAACGTAGACGTTTTCGGCCGAAAACGCGTTTTCCGGCGAAAACGCACACCACGGCTCTTTCTGAGGAAAAGCAAGCACGGAGGACGAGAACCGCTTTTGCCCTGCGTAGCATTCCGGGCAGCGGGTAGAACCAGGCAGAGAATTCCCGGCTAGCAGCTTCCCTGTGGCGGGGAAGTGCAAACGTACACGTTTTCGGCCGAAAACGATTTTCCGGCGAAAACGCACACCACGGCTCTTTCTGAGAAAAAGCAAGCACGGAGGACGAGAACCGCTTTTGCCCGGCGTAGCGTTCCGGGCAGCGGGTAGAACCAGGCAGAGAATTCCCGGCTAGCAGCTTCCCTGTGGCGGGGAAGTGCAAACGTACACGTTTTCGGCCGAAAACGGGTTTTCTGGCGAAAACGCACACCACGGCTCTTTCTGAGAAAAAGCAAGCACGGAGGACGAGAACCGCTTTTGCCCTGCGTAGCGTTCCGGGCAGCGGGTAGAACCAGGCAGAGAATTCCCGGCTAGCAGCTTCCCTGTGGCGAGGAAGAGCAAACGTACACGTTTTCGGCCGAAAACGCGTTTTCCGGCGAAAACGCACACCACGGCTCTTTCTGAGAAAAAGCAAGCACGGAGGACGAGAATCGCTTTTGCCCTGCGTAGCGTTCCGGGCAGCGGGTAGAACCAGGCAGAGAATTCCCGGCTAGCAGCTTCCCTGTGGCGGAGAAGTGCAAACGTAGACGTTTTCGGCCGAAAACGCGTTTTCCGGGGAAAACGCACACCACGGCTCTTTCTGAGAAAAAGCAAGCACGGAGGACGAGAACCGCTTTTGCCCTGCGTAGCGTTCCGGGCAGCGGGTAGAACCAGGCAGAGAATTCCCGGCTAGCAGCTTCCCTGTGGCGGGGAAGTGCAAACGTACACGTTTTCGGCCGAAAACGCGTTTTCCGGCGAAAACGCACACCACGGCTCTTTCTGAGAAAAAGCAAGCACGGAGGACGAGAACCGCTTTTGCCCTGCGTAGCGTTCCGGGCAAAAGCGGGTAGAACCAGGCAGAGAATTCCCGGCTAGCAGCTTCCCTGTGGCGGGGAAGTGCAAACGTAGACGTTTTCGGCCGAAAACGCGTTTTCCGGCGAAAACGCACACCACGGCTCTTTCTGAGAAAAAGCAAGCACGGAGGACGAGAACCGCTTTTGCCCTGCGTAGCGTTCCGGGCAGCGGGTAGAACCAGGCAGAGAATTCCCGGCTAGCAGCTTCCCTGTGGCGGGGAAGTGCAAACGTACACGTTTTCGGCCGAAAACGCGTTTTCCGGCGAAAACGCACACCACGGCCCTTCCTGAGAAAAAGCAAGCACGGAGGACGAGAATCGCTTTTGCCCTGCGTAGCGTTCCGGGCAGCGGGTAGAACCAGGCAGAGAATTCCCGGCTAGCAGCTTCCCTGTGGCGGGGAAGTGCAAACATACACGTTTTCGGCCGAAAACGCGTTTTCCGGCGAAAACGCACACCACGGCTCTTTCTGAGAAAAAGCAAGCACGGAGGACGAGAACCGCTTTTGCCCTGCGTAGCGTTCCGGGCAGCGGGTAGAACCAGGCAGAGAATTCCCGGCTAGCAGCTTCCCTGTGGCGGGGAAGTGCAAACGTACACGTTTTCGGCCGAAAACGCGTTTTCCGGCGAAAACGCACACCACGGCTCTTTCTGAGAAAAAGCAAGCACGGAGGACGAGAACCGCTTTTGCCCTGCGTAGCGTTCTGGGCAGCGGGTAGAACCAGGCAGAGAATTCCCGGCTAGCAGCTTCCCTGTGGCGGGGAAGTGCAAACGTACACGTTTTCGGCCGAAAACGCGTTTTCCGGCGAAAACGCACACCACGGCTCTTTCTGAGAAAAAGCAAGCACGGAGGACGAGAACCGCTTTTGCCCTGCGTAGCGTTCCGGGCAGCGGGTAGAACCAGGCAGAGAATTCCCGGCTAGCAGCTTCCCTGTGGCGGGGAAGAGCAAACGTACACGTTTTCGGCCGAAAACGCGTTTTCCGGCGAAAACGCACACCACGGCTCTTTCTGAGAAAAAGCAAGCACGGAGGACGAGAATCGCTTTTGCCCTGCGTAGCGTTCCGGGCAGCGGGTAGAACCAGGCAGAGAATTCCCGGCTAGCAGCTTCCCTGTGGCGGAGAAGTGCAAACGTAGACGTTTTCGGCCGAAAACGCGTTTTCCGGGGAAAACGCACACCACGGCTCTTTCTGAGAAAAAGCAAGCACGGAGGACGAGAACCGCTTTTGCCCTGCGTAGCGTTCCGGGCAGCGGGTAGAACCAGGCAGAGAATTCCCGGCTAGCAGCTTCCCTGTGGCGGGGAAGTGCAAACGTACACGTTTTCGGCCGAAAACGCGTTTTCCGGCGAAAACGCACACCACGGCTCTTTCTGAGAAAAAGCAAGCACGTAGGACGAGAATCGCTTTTGCCCTGCGTAGCGTTCCGGGCAAAAGCGGGTAGAACCAGGCAGAGAATTCCCGTCTAGCAGCTTCCCTGTGGCGGGGAAGTGCAAACGTAGACGTTTTCGGCCGAAAACGCGTTTTCCGGCGAAAATGCACACCACGGCTCTTTCTGAGAAAAAGCAAGCACGGAGGACGAGAACCGCTTTTGCCCTGCGTAGCGTTCCGGGCAGCGGGTAGAACCAGGCAGAGAATTCCCGGCTAGCAGCTTCCCTGTGGCGGGGAAGTGCAAACGTACACGGTTTCGGCCGAAAACGCGTTTTCCGGCGAAAACGCACACCACGGCTCTTTCTGATAAAAGCAAGCACGGAGGACGAGAATCGCTTTTGCCCTGCGTAGCGTTCCGGGCAGCGGGTAGAACCAGGCAGAGAATTCCCGGCTAGCAGCTTCCCTGTGGCGGGGAAGTTGCAAACGTAGACGTTTTCGGCCGAAAACGCGTTTTCCGGCGAAAACGCACACCACGGCTCTTTCTGAGAAAAAGCAAGCACGGAGGACGAGAACCGCTTTTGCCCTGCGTAGCGTTCCGGGCAGCGGGTAGAACCAGGCAGAGAATTCCCGGCTAGCAGCTTCCCTGTGGCGGGGAAGTGCAAACGTACACGTTTTCGGCCGAAAACGCGTTTTCCGGCGAAAACGCACACCACGGCTCTTTCTGAGAAAAAGCAAGCACGGAGGACGAGAACCGCTTTTGCCCTGCGTAGCGTTCCGGGCAGCGGGTAGAACCAGGCAGAGAATTCCCGGCTAGCAGCTTCCCTGTGGCGGGAAATTGCAAACGTACACGTTTTCGGCCGAAAACGCGTTTTTCGGCGAAAACGCACACCATGCTCTTTCTGAGAAAAAGCAAGCACGGAGGACGAGAACCGCTTTTGCCCTGCGTAGCGTTCCGGGCAGCGGGTAGAACCAGGCAGAGAATTCCCGGCTAGCAGCTTCCCTGTGGCGGGGAAGTGCAAACGTACACGTTTTCGGCCGAAAACGCGTTTTCCTGCGAAAACGCACGCCACGGCTCTTTCTGAGGAAAAGCAAGCACGGAGGACGAGAACCGCTTTTGCCCTGCTTAGCGTTCCGGGCAGCGGGTAGAACCAGGCAGAGAATTCCCGGCTAGCAGCTTCCCTGTGGCGGGGAAGAGCAAACGTACACGTTTTCGGCCGAAAACGCGTTTTCCGGCGAAAACGCACACCACGGCTCTTTCTGAGAAAAAGCAAGCACGGAGGACGAGAATCGCTTTTGCCCTGCGTAGCGTTCAGGGCAGCGGGTAGAACCAGGCAGAGAATTCCCGTCTAGCAGCTTCCCTGTGGCAGGGAAGTGCAAACGTACACGTTTTCGGCCGAAAACGCGTTTTCCGGCGAAAACGCACACCGCGGCTCTTTCTGAGAAAAAGCAAGCACGGAGGACGAGAACCGCTTTTGCCCTGCGTAGCGTTCCGGGCAGCGGGTAGAACCAGGCAGAGAATTCCCGTCTAGCAGCTTCCCTGTGGCGGGGAAGTGCAAACGTACACGTTTTCGGCCGAAAACGCGTTTTCCGGCGAAAACGCACACCACGGCTCTTTCTGAGGAAAAGCAAGCACGGAGGACGAGAACCGCTTTTGCCCTGCGTAGATTTCCGGGCAGCGGGTAGAACCAGGCAGAGAATTCCCGGCTAGCAGCTTCCCTGTGGCGGGGAAGTGCAAACGTACACGTTTTCGGCCGAAAACGATTTTCCGGCGAAAACGCACACCACGGCTCTTTCTGAGAAAAAGCAAGCACGGAGGACGAGAACCGCTTTTGCCCTGCGTAGCGTTCCGGGCAGCGGGTAGAACCAGGCAGAGAATTCCCGGCTAGCAGCTTCCCTGTGGCGGGGAAGTGCAAACGTACACGTTTTCGGCCGAAAACGCGTTTTCCGGCGAAAACGCACACCACGGCTCTTTCTGAGAAAAAGCAAGCACGGAGGACGAGAACCGCTTTTGCCCTGCGTAGCGTTCCGGGCAGCGGGTAGAACCAGGCAGAGAATTCCCGGCTAGCAGCTTCCCTGTGGCGGGGAAGAGCAAACGTACACGTTTTCGGCCGAAAACGCGTTTTCCGGCGAAAACGCACACCACGGCTCTTTCTGAGAAAAAGCAAGCACGGAGGACGAGAATCGCTTTTGCCCTGCGTAGCGTTCCGGGCAGCGGGTAGAACCAGGCAGAGAATTCCCGGCTAGCAGCTTCCCTGTGGCGGGAAATTGCAAACGTAGACGTTTTCGGCCGAAAACGCGTTTTCCGGCGAAAACGCACACCACGGCTCTTTCTGAGGAAAAGCAAGCACGGAGGACGAGAACCGCTTTTGCCCTGCGTAGCATTCCGGGCAGCGGGTAGAACCAGGCAGAGAATTCCCGGCTAGCAGCTTCCCTGTGGCGGGGAAGTGCAAACGTACACGTTTTCGGCCGAAAACGATTTTCCGGCGAAAACGCACACCACGGCTCTTTCTGAGAAAAAGCAAGCACGGAGGACGAGAACCGCTTTTGCCCGGAGTAGCGTTCCGGGCAGCGGGTAGAACCAGGCAGAGAATTCCCGGCTAGCAGCTTCCCTGTGGCGGGGAAGTGCAAACGTACACGTTTTCGGCCGAAAACGGGTTTTCTGGCGAAAACGCACACCACGGCTCTTTCTGAGAAAAAGCAAGCACGGAGGACGAGAACCGCTTTTGCCCTGCGTAGCGTTCCGGGCAGCGGGTAGAACCAGGCAGAGAATTCCCGGCTAGCAGCTTCCCTGTGGCGGGGAAGAGCAAACGTACACGTTTTCGGCCGAAAACGCGTTTTCCGGCGAAAACGCACACCACGGCTCTTTCTGAGAAAAAGCAAGCACGGAGGACGAGAATCGCTTTTGCCCTGCGTAGCGTTCCGGGCAGCGGGTAGAACCAGGCAGAGAATTCCCGGCTAGCAGCTTCCCTGTGGCGGAGAAGTGCAAACGTAGACGTTTTCGGCCGAAAACGCGTTTTCCGGGGAAAACGCACACCACGGCTCTTTCTGAGAAAAAGCAAGCACGGAGGACGAGAACCGCTTTTGCCCTGCGTAGCGTTCCGGGCAGCGGGTAGAACCAGGCAGAGAATTCCCGGCTAGCAGCTTCCCTGTGGCGGGGAAGTGCAAACGTACACGTTTTCGGCCGAAAACGCGTTTTCCGGCGAAAACGCACACCATGCTCTTTCTGAGAAAAAGCAAGCACGGAGGACGAGAACCGCTTTTGCCCTGCGTAGCGTTCTGGGCAGCGGGTAGAACCAGGCAGAGAATTCCCGGCTAGCAGCTTCCCTGTGGCGGGGAAGTGGAAAGATACACGTTTTCGGCCGAAAACGCGTTTTCCGGCGAAAACGCACACCACGGCTCTTGCTGAGAAAAAGCAAGCACGGAGGACGAGAACCGCTTTTGCCCTGCGTAGCGTTCCGGGCAGCGGGTAGAACCAGGCAGAGAATTCCCGGCTAGCAGCTTCCCTGTGGCGGGGAAGTGCAAACGTACACGTTTTCGGCCGAAAACGCCTTTTCCGGCGAAAACGCGCACCACGGCTCTTTCTGAGAAAAAGCAAGCACGGAGGACGAGAACCGCTTTTGCCCTGCGTAGCGTTCCGGGCAGCGGGTAGAACCAGGCAGAGAATTCCCGGCTAGCAGCTTCCCTGTGGCGGGAAATTGCAAACGTACACGTTTTCGGCCGAAAACGCGTTTTCCGGCGAAAACGCACACCATGCTCTTTCTGAGAAAAAGCAAGCACGGAGGACGAGAACCGCTTTTGCCCTGCGTAGCGTTCCGGGCAGCGGGTAGAACCAGGCAGAGAATTCCCGGCTAGCAGCTTCCCTGTGGCGGGGAAGTGCAAACGTACACGTTTTCGGCCGAAAACGCGTTTTCCGGCGAAAACGCACACCATGCTCTTTCTGAGAAAAAGCAAGCACGGAGGACGAGAACCGCTTTTGCCCTGCGTAGCGTTCCGGGCAGCGGGTAGAACCAGGCAGAGAATTCCCGGCTAGCAGCTTCCCTGTGGCGGGGAAGTGCAAACGTACACGTTTTCGGCCGAAAACGCTTTTTCCGGCGAAAACGCACACCATGGCTCTTTCTGAGAAAAAGCAAGCACGGAGGACGAGAACCGCTTTTGCCCGGCGTAGCGTTCCGGGCAGCGGGTAGAACCAGGCAGAGAATTCCCGGCTAGCAGCTTCCCTGTGGCGGGGAAGTGCAAACGTACACGTTTTCGGCCGAAAACTCGTTTTCCTGCGAAAACGCACACCACGGCTCTTTCTGAGAAAAAGCAAGCACGGAGGACGAGAACCGCTTTTCCCCTGCGTGGTGTTCCGGGCAGCGGGTAGAACCAGGCAGAGAATTCCCGGCTAGCAGCTTCCCTGTGGCGGGGAAGTGCAAACGTACACGTTTTCGGCCGAAAACGCGTTTTCCGGGGAAAACGCACACCACGGCTCTTTCTGAGAAAAAGCAAGCACGGAGGACGAGAACCGCTTTTGCCCGGCGTAGCGTTCCGGGCAGCGGGTAGAACCAGGCAGAGAATTCCCGGCTAGAAGCTTCCCTGTGGCGGGGAAGTGCAAACGTACATGTTTTCGGCCGAAAACTCGTTTTCCTGCGAAAACGCACACCGCGGCTCTTTCTGAGAGAAAGCAAGCACGGAGGACGAGATCCGCTTTTCCCCTGCGTGGTGTTCCGGGCAGCGGGTAGAACCAGGCAGAGAATTCCCGGCTAGCAGCTTCCCTGTGGCGGGGAAGTGCAAACGTACACGTTTTCGGCCGAAAACGCGTTTTCCGGCGAAAACGCACACCACGGCTCTTTCTGAGAAAAAGCAAGCACGAAGGACGAGAACCGATTTTGGCCTGCGTAGCGTTCCGGGCAGCGGGTAGAACCAGGCAGAGAATTCCCGGCTAGCAGCTTCCCTGTGGCGGGGAAGTGCAAACGTACACGTTTTCGGCCGAAAACGCGTTTTCCGGCGAAAACACACACCACGGCTCTTTCTGAGAAAAAGCAAGCACGGAGGACGAGAACCGCTTTTGCCCTGCGTAGCGTTCCGGGCAGCGGGTAGAACCAGGCAGAGAATTCCCGGCTAGCAGCTTCCCTGTGGCGGGGAAGTGCAAACGTACACGTTTTCGGCCGAAAACGCGTTTTCCGGCGAAAACGCACACCACGGCTCTTTCTGAGAAAAAGCAAGCACGGAGGACGAGAACCGCTTTTGCCCTGCGTAGCGTTCCGGGCAGCGGGTAGAACCAGGCAGAGAATTCCCGGCTAGCAGCTTCCCTGTGGCGGGGAAGTGCAAACATACACGTTTTCGGCCGAAAACGCGTTTTCCGGCGAAAACGCACACCACGGCTCTTTCTGAGAAAAAGCAAGCACGGAGGACGAGAACCGCTTTTGCCCTGCGTAGCGTTCCGGGCAGCGGGTAGAACCAGGCAGAGAATTCCCGGCTAGCAGCTTCCCTGTGGCGGGAAATTGCAAACGTACACGTTTTCGGCCGAAAACGCGTTTTCCGGCGAAAACGCACACCATGCTCTTTCTGAGAAAAAGCAAGCACGGAGGACGAGAACCGCTTTTGCCCTGCGTAGCGTTCTGGGCAGCGGGTAGAACCAGGCAGAGAATTCCCGGCTAGCAGCTTCCCTGTGGCGGGGAAGTGCAAACGTACACGTTTTCGGCCGAAAACGCGTTTTCCGGCGAAAACGCACACCACGGCACTTTCTGAGGAAAAGCAAGCACGGAGGACGAGAACCGCTTTTGCCCTGCGTAGCGTTCCGGGCAGCGGGTAGAACCAGGCAGAGAATTCCCGGCTAGCAGCTTCCCTGTGGCGGGGAAGTGCAAACGTACACGTTTTCGGCCGAAAACGCGTTTTCCGGCGAAAACGCACACCACGGCTCTTTCTGAGAAAAAGCAAGCACGGAGGACGAGAACCGCTTTTGCCCTGCGTAGCGTTCCGGGCAGCGGGTAGAACCAGGCAGAGAATTCCCGGCTAGCAGCTTCCCTGTGGCGGGGAAGTGCAAACATACACGTTTTCGGCCGAAAACGCGTTTTCCGGCGAAAACGCACACCACGGCTCTTTCTGAGAAAAAGCAAGCACGGAGGACGAGAACCGCTTTTGCCCTGCGTAGCGTTCCGGGCAGCGGGTAGAACCAGGCAGAGAATTCCCGGCTAGCAGCTTCCCTGTGGCGGGGAAGTGCAAACGTACACGTTTTCGGCCGAAAACGCGTTTTCCTGCGAAAACGCACGCCACGGCTCTTTCTGAGGAAAAGCAAGCACGGAGGACGAGAACCGCTTTTGCCCTGCTTAGCGTTCCGGGCAGCGGGTAGAACCAGGCAGAGAATTCCCGGCTAGCAGCTTCCCTGTGGCGGGGAAGAGCAAACGTACACGTTTTCGGCCGAAAACGCGTTTTCCGGCGAAAACGCACACCACGGCTCTTTCTGAGAAAAAGCAAGCACGGAGGACGAGAATCGCTTTTGCCCTGCGTAGCGTTCAGGGCAGCGGGTAGAACCAGGCAGAGAATTCCCGTCTAGCAGCTTCCCTGTGGCAGGGAAGTGCAAACGTACACGTTTTCGGCCGAAAACGCGTTTTCCGGCGAAAACGCACACCGCGGCTCTTTCTGAGAAAAAGCAAGCACGGAGGACGAGAACCGCTTTTGCCCTGCGTAGCGTTCCGGGCAGCGGGTAGAACCAGGCAGAGAATTCCCGTCTAGCAGCTTCCCTGTGGCGGGGAAGTGCAAACGTACACGTTTTCGGCCGAAAACGCGTTTTCCGGCGAAAACGCACACCGCGGCTCTTTCTGAGAAAAAGCAAGCACGGAGGACGAGAACCGCTTTTGCCCTGCGTAGCGTTCCGGGCAGCGGGTAGAACCAGGCAGAGAATTCCCGGCTAGCAGCTTCCCTGTGGCGGGGAAGTGCAAACGTACACGTTTTCGGCCGAAAACGCGTTTTCCGGCGACAACGCACACCACGGCTCTTTCTGATAAAAGCAAGCACGGAGGACGAGAATCCCTTTTGCCCTGCGTAGCGTTCCGGGCAGCGGGTAGAACCAGGCAGAGAATTCCCGGCTAGCAGCTTCCCTGTGGCGGGGAAGTGCAAACGTACACGTTTTCGGCCGAAAACGCGTTTTCCGGCGAAAACGCACACCACGGCTCTTTCTGAGAAAAAGCAAGCACGGAGGACGAGAACCGCTTTTGCCCTGCGTAGCGTTCCGGGCAGCGGGTAGAACCAGGCAGAGAATTCCCGGCTAGCAGCTTCCCTGTGGCGGGAAATTGCAAACGTACACGTTTTCGGCCGAAAACGCGTTTTCCGGCGAAAACGCACACCATGCTCTTTCTGAGAAAAAGTAAGCACGGAGGACGAGAACCGCTTTTGCCCTGCGTAGCGTTCTGGGCAGCGGGTAGAACCAGGCAGAGAATTCACGGCTAGCAGCTTCCCTGTGGCGGGGAAGTGCAAACGTACACGTTTTCGGCCGAAAACGCGTTTTCCGGCGAAAACGCACACCACGGCTCTTTCTGAGAAAAAGCAAGCACGGAGGACGAGAACCGCTTTTGCCCTGCGTAGCGTTCCTGGCAGCGGGTAGAACCAGGCAGAGAATTCCCGGCTAGCAGCTTCCCTGTGGCGGGAAATTGCAAACGTACAAGTTTTCGGCCGAAAACTCGTTTTCCGGCGAAAACGCACACCACGGCTCTTTCTGAGAAAAAGCAAGCACGGAGGACGAGAACCGCTTTTGCCCTGCGTAGCGTTCCGGGCAGCGGGTAGAACCAGGCAGAGAATTCCCGGCTAGCAGCTTCCCTGTGGCGGGGAAGTGCAAACGTACACGTTTTCGGCCGAAAACGCGTTTTCCGGCGAAAACGCACACCACGGCTCTTTCTGAGAAAAAGCAAGCACGGAGGACGAGAACCGCTTTTGCCCTGCGTAGCGTTCCGGGCAGCGGGTAGAACCAGGCAGAGAATTCCCGGCTAGCAGCTTCCCTGTGGCGGGAAATTGCAAACGTACACGTTTTCGGCCGAAAACGCGTTTTCCGGCGAAAACGCACACCATGCTCTTTCTGAGAAAAAGCAAGCACGGAGGACGAGAACCGCTTTTGCCCTGCGTAGCGTTCCGGGCAGCGGGTAGAACCAGGCAGAGAATTCCCGGCTAGCAGCTTCCCTGTGGCGGGGAAGTGCAAACGTACACGTTTTCAGCCGAAAACGCGTTTTCCGGCGAAAACGCACACCATGGCTCTTTCTGAGAAAAAGCAAGCACGGAGGACGAGAACCGCTTTTGCCCGGCGTAGCGTTCCGGGCAGCGGGTAGAACCAGGCAGAGAATTCCCGGCTAGCAGCTTCCCTGTGGCGGGGAAGAGCAAACGTACACGTTTTTGGCCGAAAACTCGTTTTCCTGCGAAAACGCACACCGCGGCTCTTTCTGAGAAAAAGCAAGCACGGAGGACGAGAACCGCTTTTGGCCTGCGTAGCGTTCCGGGCAGCGGGTAGAACCAGGCAGAGAATTCCCGGCTAGCAGCTTCCCTGTGGCGGGGAAGTGCAAACGTACACGTTTTCGGCCGAAAACGCGTTTTCCGGCGAAAACGCACACCACGGCTCTTTCTGAGAAAAAGCAAGCACGGAGGACGAGAACCGCTTTTGCCCTGCGTAGCGTTCCGGGCAGCGGGTAGAACCAGGCAGAGAATTCCCGGCTAGCAGCTTCCCTGTGGCGGGGAAGTGCAAACATACACGTTTTCGGCCGAAAACGCGTTTTCCGGCGAAAACGCACACCACGGCTCTTTCTGAGAAAAAGCAAGCACGGAGGACGAGAACCGCTTTTGCCCTGCGTAGCGTTCCGGGCAGCGGGTAGAACCAGGCAGAGAATTCCCGGCTAGCAGCTTCCCTGTGGCGGGAAATTGCAAACGTACACGTTTTCGGCCGAAAACCCGTTTTCCGGCGAAAACGCACACCACGGCTCTTTCTGAGAAAAAGCAAGCACGGAGGACGAGAACCGCTTTTGCCCTGCGTAGCGTTCCGGGCAGCGGGTAGAACCAGGCAGAGAATTCCCGGCTAGCAGCTTCCCTGTGGCGGGGAAGTGCAAACGTACACGTTTTCGGCCGAAAACGCGTTTTCCGGCGAAAACGCACACCACGGCACTTTCTGAGGAAAAGCAAGCACGGAGGACGAGAACCGCTTTGCCCTGCGTAGCGTTCCGGGCAGCGGGTAGAACCAGGCAGAGAATTCCCGGCTAGCAGCTTCCCTGTGGCGGGGAAGTGCAAACGTACACGTTTTCGGCCGAAAACGCCTTTTCCGGGGAAAACGCACACCACGGCTCTTTCTGAGAAAAAGCAAGCACGGAGGACGAGAACCGCTTTTGCCCTGCGTAGCGTTCCGGGCAGCGGGTAGAACCAGGCAGAGAATTCCCGGCTAGCAGCTTCCCTGTGGCGGGGAAGTGCAAACGTACACGTTTTCGGCTGAAAACGCGTTTTCCGGCGAAAACGCACACCACGGCTCTTTCTGAGAAAAAGCAAGCACGGAGGACGAGAACCGCTTTTGCCCTGCGTAGCGTTCCGGGCAGCGGGTAGAACCAGGCAGAGAATTCCCGGCTAGCAGCTTCCCTGTGGCGGGGAAGTGCAAACGTACACGTTTTCGGCCGAAAACGCGTTTTCCGGCGAAAACGCACACCACGGCTCTTTCTGAGAAAAAGCAAGCACGGAGGACGAGAACCGCTTTTGCCCTGCGTAGCGTTCCGGGCAGCGGGTAGAACCAGGCAGAGAATTCCCGGCTAGCAGCTTCCCTGTGGCGGGGAAGTGCAAACGTACACGTTTTCGGCCGAAAACGCGTTTTCCGGCGAAAACGCACACCACGGCTCTTTCTGAGAAAAAGCAAGCACGGAGGACGAGAACCGCTTTTGCCCTGCGTAGCGTTCCGGGCAGCGGGTAGAACCAGGCAGAGAATTCCCGGCTAGCAGCTTCCCTGTGGCGGGGAAGAGCAAACGTACACGTTTTCGGCCGAAAACGCGTTTTCCGGCGAAAACGCACACCACGGCTCTTTCTGAGAAAAAGCAAGCACGGAGGACGAGAATCGCTTTTGCCCTGCGTAGCGTTCCGGGCAGCGGGTAGAACCAGGCAGAGAATTCCCGGCTAGCAGCTTCCCTGTGGCGGGAAATTGCAAACGTAGACGTTTTCGGCCGAAAACGCGTTTTCCGGCGAAAACGCACACCACGGCTCTTTCTGAGGAAAAGCAAGCACGGAGGACGAGAACCGCTTTTGCCCTGCGTAGCATTCCGGGCAGCGGGTAGAACCAGGCAGAGAATTCCCGGCTAGCAGCTTCCCTGTGGCGGGGAAGTGCAAACGTACACGTTTTCGGCCGAAAACGATTTTCCGGCGAAAACGCACACCACGGCTCTTTCTGAGAAAAAGCAAGCACGGAGGACGAGAACCGCTTTTGCCCGGCGTAGCGTTCCGGGCAGCGGGTAGAACCAGGCAGAGAATTCCCGGCTAGCAGCTTCCCTGTGGCGGGGAAGTGCAAACGTACACGTTTTCGGCCGAAAACGGGTTTTCTGGCGAAAACGCACACCACGGCTCTTTCTGAGAAAAAGCAAGCACGGAGGACGAGAACCGCTTTTGCCCTGCGTAGCGTTCCGGGCAGCGGGTAGAACCAGGCAGAGAATTCCCGGCTAGCAGCTTCCCTGTGGCGAGGAAGAGCAAACGTACACGTTTTCGGCCGAAAACGCGTTTTCCGGCGAAAACGCACACCACGGCTCTTTCTGAGAAAAAGCAAGCACGGAGGACGAGAATCGCTTTTGCCCTGCGTAGCGTTCCGGGCAGCGGGTAGAACCAGGCAGAGAATTCCCGGCTAGCAGCTTCCCTGTGGCGGAGAAGTGCAAACGTAGACGTTTTCGGCCGAAAACGCGTTTTCCGGGGAAAACGCACACCACGGCTCTTTCTGAGAAAAAGCAAGCACGGAGGACGAGAACCGCTTTTGCCCTGCGTAGCGTTCCGGGCAGCGGGTAGAACCAGGCAGAGAATTCCCGGCTAGCAGCTTCCCTGTGGCGGGGAAGTGCAAACGTACACGTTTTCGGCCGAAAACGCGTTTTCCGGCGAAAACGCACACCACGGCTCTTTCTGAGAAAAAGCAAGCACGGAGGACGAGAACCGCTTTTGCCCTGCGTAGCGTTCCGGGCAAAAGCGGGTAGAACCAGGCAGAGAATTCCCGGCTAGCAGCTTCCCTGTGGCGGGGAAGTGCAAACGTAGACGTTTTCGGCCGAAAACGCGTTTTCCGGCGAAAACGCACACCACGGCTCTTTCTGAGAAAAAGCAAGCACGGAGGACGAGAACCGCTTTTGCCCTGCGTAGCGTTCCGGGCAGCGGGTAGAACCAGGCAGAGAATTCCCGGCTAGCAGCTTCCCTGTGGCGGGGAAGTGCAAACGTACACGTTTTCGGCCGAAAACGCGTTTTCCGGCGAAAACGCACACCACGGCCCTTCCTGAGAAAAAGCAAGCACGGAGGACGAGAATCGCTTTTGCCCTGCGTAGCGTTCCGGGCAGCGGGTAGAACCAGGCAGAGAATTCCCGGCTAGCAGCTTCCCTGTGGCGGGGAAGTGCAAACATACACGTTTTCGGCCGAAAACGCGTTTTCCGGCGAAAACGCACACCACGGCTCTTTCTGAGAAAAAGCAAGCACGGAGGACGAGAACCGCTTTTGCCCTGCGTAGCGTTCCGGGCAGCGGGTAGAACCAGGCAGAGAATTCCCGGCTAGCAGCTTCCCTGTGGCGGGGAAGTGCAAACGTACACGTTTTCGGCCGAAAACGCGTTTTCCGGCGAAAACGCACACCACGGCTCTTTCTGAGAAAAAGCAAGCACGGAGGACGAGAACCGCTTTTGCCCTGCGTAGCGTTCTGGGCAGCGGGTAGAACCAGGCAGAGAATTCCCGGCTAGCAGCTTCCCTGTGGCGGGGAAGTGCAAACGTACACGTTTTCGGCCGAAAACGCGTTTTCCGGCGAAAACGCACACCACGGCTCTTTCTGAGAAAAAGCAAGCACGGAGGACGAGAACCGCTTTTGCCCTGCGTAGCGTTCCGGGCAGCGGGTAGAACCAGGCAGAGAATTCCCGGCTAGCAGCTTCCCTGTGGCGGGGAAGAGCAAACGTACACGTTTTCGGCCGAAAACGCGTTTTCCGGCGAAAACGCACACCACGGCTCTTTCTGAGAAAAAGCAAGCACGGAGGACGAGAATCGCTTTTGCCCTGCGTAGCGTTCCGGGCAGCGGGTAGAACCAGGCAGAGAATTCCCGGCTAGCAGCTTCCCTGTGGCGGAGAAGTGCAAACGTAGACGTTTTCGGCCGAAAACGCGTTTTCCGGGGAAAACGCACACCACGGCTCTTTCTGAGAAAAAGCAAGCACGGAGGACGAGAACCGCTTTTGCCCTGCGTAGCGTTCCGGGCAGCGGGTAGAACCAGGCAGAGAATTCCCGGCTAGCAGCTTCCCTGTGGCGGGGAAGTGCAAACGTACACGTTTTCGGCCGAAAACGCGTTTTCCGGCGAAAACGCACACCACGGCTCTTTCTGAGAAAAAGCAAGCACGTAGGACGAGAATCGCTTTTGCCCTGCGTAGCGTTCCGGGCAAAAGCGGGTAGAACCAGGCAGAGAATTCCCGTCTAGCAGCTTCCCTGTGGCGGGGAAGTGCAAACGTAGACGTTTTCGGCCGAAAACGCGTTTTCCGGCGAAAATGCACACCACGGCTCTTTCTGAGAAAAAGCAAGCACGGAGGACGAGAACCGCTTTTGCCCTGCGTAGCGTTCCGGGCAGCGGGTAGAACCAGGCAGAGAATTCCCGGCTAGCAGCTTCCCTGTGGCGGGGAAGTGCAAACGTACACGGTTTCGGCCGAAAACGCGTTTTCCGGCGAAAACGCACACCACGGCTCTTTCTGATAAAAGCAAGCACGGAGGACGAGAATCGCTTTTGCCCTGCGTAGCGTTCCGGGCAGCGGGTAGAACCAGGCAGAGAATTCCCGGCTAGCAGCTTCCCTGTGGCGGGGAAGTTGCAAACGTAGACGTTTTCGGCCGAAAACGCGTTTTCCGGCGAAAACGCACACCACGGCTCTTTCTGAGAAAAAGCAAGCACGGAGGACGAGAACCGCTTTTGCCCTGCGTAGCGTTCCGGGCAGCGGGTAGAACCAGGCAGAGAATTCCCGGCTAGCAGCTTCCCTGTGGCGGGGAAGTGCAAACGTACACGTTTTCGGCCGAAAACGCGTTTTCCGGCGAAAACGCACACCACGGCTCTTTCTGAGAAAAAGCAAGCACGGAGGACGAGAACCGCTTTTGCCCTGCGTAGCGTTCCGGGCAGCGGGTAGAACCAGGCAGAGAATTCCCGGCTAGCAGCTTCCCTGTGGCGGGAAATTGCAAACGTACACGTTTTCGGCCGAAAACGCGTTTTTCGGCGAAAACGCACACCATGCTCTTTCTGAGAAAAAGCAAGCACGGAGGACGAGAACCGCTTTTGCCCTGCGTAGCGTTCCGGGCAGCGGGTAGAACCAGGCAGAGAATTCCCGGCTAGCAGCTTCCCTGTGGCGGGGAAGTGCAAACGTACACGTTTTCGGCCGAAAACGCGTTTTCCTGCGAAAACGCACGCCACGGCTCTTTCTGAGGAAAAGCAAGCACGGAGGACGAGAACCGCTTTTGCCCTGCGTAGCGTTCCGGGCAGCGGGTAGAACCAGGCAGAGAATTCCCGGCTAGCAGCTTCCCTGTGGCGGGAAATTGCAAACGTACACGTTTTCGGCCGAAAACGCGTTTTTCGGCGAAAACGCACACCATGCTCTTTCTGAGAAAAAGCAAGCACGGAGGACGAGAACCGCTTTTGCCCTGCGTAGCGTTCCGGGCAGCGGGTAGAACCAGGCAGAGAATTCCCGGCTAGCAGCTTCCCTGTGGCGGGGAAGTGCAAACGTACACGTTTTCGGCCGAAAACGCGTTTTCCTGCGAAAACGCACGCCACGGCTCTTTCTGAGGAAAAGCAAGCACGGAGGACGAGAACCGCTTTTGCCCTGCTTAGCGTTCCGGGCAGCGGGTAGAACCAGGCAGAGAATTCCCGGCTAGCAGCTTCCCTGTGGCGGGGAAGAGCAAACGTACACGTTTTCGGCCGAAAACGCGTTTTCCGGCGAAAACGCACACCACGGCTCTTTCTGAGAAAAAGCAAGCACGGAGGACGAGAATCGCTTTTGCCCTGCGTAGCGTTCAGGGCAGCGGGTAGAACCAGGCAGAGAATTCCCGTCTAGCAGCTTCCCTGTGGCAGGGAAGTGCAAACGTACACGTTTTCGGCCGAAAACGCGTTTTCCGGCGAAAACGCACACCGCGGCTCTTTCTGAGAAAAAGCAAGCACGGAGGACGAGAACCGCTTTTGCCCTGCGTAGCGTTCCGGGCAGCGGGTAGAACCAGGCAGAGAATTCCCGTCTAGCAGCTTCCCTGTGGCGGGGAAGTGCAAACGTACACGTTTTCGGCCGAAAACGCGTTTTCCGGCGAAAACGCACACCGCGGCTCTTTCTGAGAAAAAGCAAGCACGGAGGACGAGAACCGCTTTTGCCCTGCGTAGCGTTCCGGGCAGCGGGTAGAACCAGGCAGAGAATTCCCGGCTAGCAGCTTCCCTGTGGCGGGGAAGTGCAAACGTACACGTTTTCGGCCGAAAACGCGTTTTCCGGCGAAAACGCACACCACGGCTCTTTCTGAGAAAAAGCAAGCACGGAGGACGAGAACCGCTTTTGCCCTGCGTAGCGTTCCGGGCAGCGGGTAGAACCAGGCAGAGAATTCCCGGCTAGCAGCTTCCCTGTGGCGGGGAAGTGCAAACGTACACGTTTTCGGCCGAAAACGCGTTTTCCGGCGAAAACGCACACCATGCTCTTTCTGAGAAAAAGTAAGCACGGAGGACGAGAACCGCTTTTGCCCTGCGTAGCGTTCTGGGCAGCGGGTAGAACCAGGCAGAGAATTCACGGCTAGCAGCTTCCCTGTGGCGGGGAAGTGCAAACGTACACGTTTTCGGCCGAAAACGCGTTTTCCGGCGAAAACGCACACCACGGCTCTTTCTGAGAAAAAGCAAGCACGGAGGACGAGAACCGCTTTTGCCCTGCGTAGCGTTCCTGGCAGCGGGTAGAACCAGGCAGAGAATTCCCGGCTAGCAGCTTCCCTGTGGCGGGAAATTGCAAACGTACAAGTTTTCGGCCGAAAACTCGTTTTCTGGCGAAAACGCACACCACGGCTCTTTCTGAGAAAAAGCAAGCACGGAGGACGAGAACCGCTTTTGCCCTGCGTAGCGTTCCGGGCAGCGGGTAGAACCAGGCAGAGAATTCCCGTCTAGCAGCTTCCCTGTGGCGGGGAAGTGCAAACGTACACGTTTTCGGCCGAAAACGCGTTTTCCGGCGAAAACGCACACCACGGCTCTTTCTGAGAAAAAGCAAGCACGGAGGACGAGAACCGCTTTTGCCCTGCGTAGCGTTCCGGGCAGCGGGTAGAACCAGGCAGAGAATTCCCGGCTAGCAGCTTCCCTGTGGCGGGAAATTGCAAACGTACACGTTTTCGGCCGAAAACGCGTTTTTCGGCGAAAACGCACACCATGCTCTTTCTGAGAAAAAGCAAGCACGGAGGACGAGAACCGCTTTTGCCCTGCGTAGCGTTCCGGGCAGCGGGTAGAACCAGGCAGAGAATTCCCGGCTAGCAGCTTCCCTGTGGCGGGGAAGAGCAAACGTACACGTTTTTGGCCGAAAACTCGTTTTCCTGCGAAAACGCACACCGCGGCTCTTTCTGAGAAAAAGCAAGCACGGAGGACGAGAACCGCTTTTGGCCTGCGTAGCGTTCCGGGCAGCGGGTAGAACCAGGCAGAGAATTCCCGGCTAGCAGCTTCCCTGTGGCGGGGAAGTGCAAACGTACACGTTTTCGGCCGAAAACGCGTTTTCCGGCGAAAACGCACACCACGGCTCTTTCTGAGAAAAAGCAAGCACGGAGGACGAGAACCGCTTTTGCCCTGCGTAGCGTTCCGGGCAGCGGGTAGAACCAGGCAGAGAATTCCCGGCTAGCAGCTTCCCTGTGGCGGGGAAGTGGAAAGATACACGTTTTCGGCCGAAAACGCGTTTTCCGGCGAAAACGCACACCGCGGCTCTTTCTGAGAAAAAGCAAGCACGGAGGACGAGAACCGCTTTTGCCCTGCGTAGCGTTCCGGGCAGCGGGTAGAACCAGGCAGAGAATTCCCGGCTAGCAGCTTCCCTGTGGCGGGGAAGTGCAAACGTACCCGTTTTCGGCCGAAAACGCGTTTTCCGGCGACAACGCACACCACGGCTCTTTCTGATAAAAGCAAGCACGGAGGACGAGAATCCCTTTTGCCCTGCGTAGCGTTCCGGGCAGCGGGTAGAACCAGGCAGAGAATTCCCGGCTAGCAGCTTCCCTGTGGCGGGGAAGTGCAAACGTACACGTTTTCGGCCGAAAACGCGTTTTCCGGCGAAAACGCACACCACGGCTCTTTCTGAGAAAAAGCAAGCACGGAGGACGAGAACCGCTTTTGCCCTGCGTAGCGTTCCGGGCAGCGGGTAGAACCAGGCAGAGAATTCCCGGCTAGCAGCTTCCCTGTGGCGGGAAATTGCAAACGTACACGTTTTCGGCCGAAAACGCGTTTTCCGGCGAAAACGCACACCATGCTCTTTCTGAGAAAAAGTAAGCACGGAGGACGAGAACCGCTTTTGCCCTGCGTAGCGTTCTGGGCAGCGGGTAGAACCAGGCAGAGAATTCACGGCTAGCAGCTTCCCTGTGGCGGGGAAGTGCAAACGTACACGTTTTCGGCCGAAAACGCGTTTTCCGGCGAAAACGCACACCACGGCTCTTTCTGAGAAAAAGCAAGCACGGAGGACGAGAACCGCTTTTGCCCGGCGTAGCGTTCCTGGCAGCGGGTAGAACCAGGCAGAGAATTCCCGGCTAGCAGCTTCCCTGTGGCGGGAAATTGCAAACGTACAAGTTTTCGGCCGAAAACTCGTTTTCTGGCGAAAACGCACACCACGGCTCTTTCTGAGAAAAAGCAAGCACGGAGGACGAGAACCGCTTTTGCCCTGCGTAGCGTTCCGGGCAGCGGGTAGAACCAGGCAGAGAATTCCCGTCTAGCAGCTTCCCTGTGGCGGGGAAGTGCAAACGTACACGTTTTCGGCCGAAAACGCGTTTTCCGGCGAAAACGCACACCACGGCTCTTTCTGAGAAAAAGCAAGCACGGAGGACGAGAACCGCTTTTGCCCTGCGTAGCGTTCCGGGCAGCGGGTAGAACCAGGCAGAGAATTCCCGGCTAGCAGCTTCCCTGTGGCGGGAAATTGCAAACGTACACGTTTTCGGCCGAAAACGCGTTTTCCGGCGAAAACGCACACCATGCTCTTTCTGAGAAAAAGCAAGCACGGAGGACGAGAACCGCTTTTGCCCTGCGTAGCGTTCCGGGCAGCGGGTAGAACCAGGCAGAGAATTCCCGGCTAGCAGCTTCCCTGTGGCGGGGAAGTGCAAACGTACACGTTTTCAGCCGAAAACGCGTTTTCCGGCGAAAACGCACACCATGGCTCTTTCTGAGAAAAAGCAAGCACGGAGGACGAGAACCGCTTTTGCCCGGCGTAGCGTTCCGGGCAGCGGGTAGAACCAGGCAGAGAATTCCCGGCTAGCAGCTTCCCTGTGGCGGGGAAGAGCAAACGTACACGTTTTTGGCCGAAAACTCGTTTTCCTGCGAAAACGCACACCGCGGCTCTTTCTGAGAAAAAGCAAGCACGGAGGACGAGAACCGCTTTTGGCCTGCGTAGCGTTCCGGGCAGCGGGTAGAACCAGGCAGAGAATTCCCGGCTAGCAGCTTCCCTGTGGCGGGGAAGTGCAAACGTACACGTTTTCGGCCGAAAACGCGTTTTCCGGCGAAAACGCACACCACGGCTCTTTCTGAGAAAAAGCAAGCACGGAGGACGAGAACCGCTTTTGCCCTGCGTAGCGTTCCGGGCAGCGGGTAGAACCAGGCAGAGAATTCCCGGCTAGCAGCTTCCCTGTGGCGGGGAAGTGCAAACATACACGTTTTCGGCCGAAAACGCGTTTTCCGGCGAAAACGCACACCACGGCTCTTTCTGAGAAAAAGCAAGCACGGAGGACGAGAACCGCTTTTGCCCTGCGTAGCGTTCCGGGCAGCGGGTAGAACCAGGCAGAGAATTCCCGGCTAGCAGCTTCCCTGTGGCGGGAAATTGCAAACGTACACGTTTTCGGCCGAAAACGCGTTTTCCGGCGAAAACGCACACCACGGCTCTTTCTGAGAAAAAGCAAGCACGGAGGACGAGAACCGCTTTTGCCCTGCGTAGCGTTCTGGGCAGCGGGTAGAACCAGGCAGAGAATTCCCGGCTAGCAGCTTCCCTGTGGCGGGGAAGTGCAAACGTACACGTTTTCGGCCGAAAACGCGTTTTCCGGCGAAAACGCACACCACGGCACTTTCTGAGGAAAAGCAAGCACGGAGGACGAGAACCGCTTTGCCCTGCGTAGCGTTCCGGGCAGCGGGTAGAACCAGGCAGAGAATTCCCGGCTAGCAGCTTCCCTGTGGCGGGGAAGTGCAAACGTAGACGTTTTCGGCCGAAAACGCGTTTTCCGGCGAAAACGCACACCACGGCTCTTTCTGAGAAAAAGCAAGCACGGAGGACGAGAACCGCTTTTGCCCTGCGTAGCGTTCCGGGCAGCGGGTAGAACCAGGCAGAGAATTCCCGGCTAGCAGCTTCCCTGTGGCGGGGAAGTGCAAACGTACACGTTTTCGGCCGAAAACGCGTTTTCCGGCGAAAACGCACACCACGGCTCTTTCTGAGAAAAAGCAAGCACGGAGGACGAGAACCGCTTTTGCCCTGCGTAGCGTTCCGGGCAGCGGGTAGAACCAGGCAGAGAATTCCCGGCTAGCAGCTTCCCTGTGGCGGGGAAGTGCAAACATACACGTTTTCGGCCGAAAACGCGTTTTCCGGCGAAAACGCACACCACGGCTCTTTCTGAGAAAAAGCAAGCACGGAGGACGAGAACCGCTTTTGCCCTGCGTAGCGTTCCGGGCAGCGGGTAGAACCAGGCAGAGAATTCCCGGCTAGCAGCTTCCCTGTGGCGGGGAAGTGCAAACGTACACGTTTTCGGCCGAAAACGCGTTTTCCTGCGAAAACGCACGCCACGGCTCTTTCTGAGGAAAAGCAAGCACGGAGGACGAGAACCGCTTTTGCCCTGCTTAGCGTTCCGGGCAGCGGGTAGAACCAGGCAGAGAATTCCCGGCTAGCAGCTTCCCTGTGGCGGGGAAGAGCAAACGTACACGTTTTCGGCCGAAAACGCGTTTTCCGGCGAAAACGCACACCACGGCTCTTTCTGAGAAAAAGCAAGCACGGAGGACGAGAACCGCTTTTGCCCTGCGTAGCGTTCCTGGCAGCGGGTAGAACCAGGCAGAGAATTCCCGGCTAGCAGCTTCCCTGTGGCGGGAAATTGCAAACGTACAAGTTTTCGGCCGAAAACTCGTTTTCTGGCGAAAACGCACACCACGGCTCTTTCTGAGAAAAAGCAAGCACGGAGGACGAGAACCGCTTTTGCCCTGCGTAGCGTTCCGGGCAGCGGGTAGAACCAGGCAGAGAATTCCCGTCTAGCAGCTTCCCTGTGGCGGGGAAGTGCAAACGTACACGTTTTCGGCCGAAAACGCGTTTTCCGGCGAAAACGCACACCACGGCTCTTTCTGAGAAAAAGCAAGCAGGGAGGACGAGAACCGCTTTTGCCCTGCGTAGCGTTCCGGGCAGCGGGTAGAACCAGGCAGAGAATTCCCGGCTAGCAGCTTCCCTGTGGCGGGAAATTGCAAACGTACACGTTTTCGGCCGAAAACGCGTTTTTCGGCGAAAACGCACACCATGCTCTTTCTGAGAAAAAGCAAGCACGGAGGACGAGAACCGCTTTTGCCCTGCGTAGCGTTCCGGGCAGCGGGTAGAACCAGGCAGAGAATTCCCGGCTAGCAGCTTCCCTGTGGCGGGGAAGTGCAAACGTACACGTTTTCAGCCGAAAACTCGTTTTCCTGCGAAAACGCACACCGCGGCTCTTTCTGAGAAAAAGCAAGCACGGAGGACGAGAACCGCTTTTGGCCTGCGTAGCGTTCCGGGCAGCGGGTAGAACCAGGCAGAGAATTCCCGGCTAGCAGCTTCCCTGTGGCGGGGAAGTGCAAACGTACACGTTTTCGGCCGAAAACGCGTTTTCCGGCGAAAACGCACACCACGGCTCTTTCTGAGAAAAAGCAAGCACGGAGGACGAGAACCGCTTTTGCCCTGCGTAGCGTTCCGGGCAGCGGGTAGAACCAGGCAGAGAATTCCCGGCTAGCAGCTTCCCTGTGGCGGGGAAGTGGAAAGATACACGTTTTCGGCCGAAAACGCGTTTTCCGGCGAAAACGCACACCGCGGCTCTTTCTGAGAAAAAGCAAGCACGGAGGACGAGAACCGCTTTTGGCCTGCGTAGCGTTCCGGGCAGCGGGTAGAACCAGGCAGAGAATTCCCGGCTAGCAGCTTCCCTGTGGCGGGGAAGTGCAAACGTACACGTTTTCGGCCGAAAACGCGTTTTCCGGCGACAACGCACACCACGGCTCTTTCTGATAAAAGCAAGCACGGAGGACGAGAATCCCTTTTGCCCTGCGTAGCGTTCCGGGCAGCGGGTAGAACCAGGCAGAGAATTCCCGGCTAGCAGCTTCCCTGTGGCGGGGAAGTGCAAACGTACACGTTTTCGGCCGAAAACGCGTTTTCCGGCGAAAACGCACACCACGGCTCTTTCTGAGAAAAAGCAAGCACGGAGGACGAGAACCGCTTTTGCCCTGCGTAGCGTTCCGGGCAGCGGGTAGAACCAGGCAGAGAATTCCCGGCTAGCAGCTTCCCTGTGGCGGGAAATTGCAAACGTACACGTTTTCGGCCGAAAACGCGTTTTTCGGCGAAAACGCACACCATGCTCTTTCTGAGAAAAAGCAAGCACGGAGGACGAGAACCGCTTTTGCCCTGCGTAGCGTTCCGGGCAGCGGGTAGAACCAGGCAGAGAATTCCCGGCTAGCAGCTTCCCTGTGGCGGGGAAGTGCAAACGTACACGTTTTCAGCCGAAAACGCGTTTTCCGGCGAAAACGCACACCATGGCTCTTTCTGAGAAAAAGCAAGCACGGAGGACGAGAACCGCTTTTGCCCGGCGTAGCGTTCCGGGCAGCGGGTAGAACCAGGCAGAGAATTCCCGGCTAGCAGCTTCCCTGTGGCGGGGAAGAGCAAACGTACACGTTTTTGGCCGAAAACGCGTTTTCCGGCGAAAACGCACACCACGGCTCTTTCTGAGAAAAAGCAAGCACGGAGGACGAGAACCGCTTTTGCCCTGCGTAGCGTTCCTGGCAGCGAGTAGAACCAGGCAGAGAATTCCCGGCTAGCAGCTTCCCTGTGGCGGGAAATTGCAAACGTACAAGTTTTCGGCCGAAAACTCGTTTTCTGGCGAAAACGCACACCACGGCTCTTTCTGAGAAAAAGCAAGCACGGAGGACGAGAACCGCTTTTGCCCTGCGTAGCGTTCCGGGCAGCGGGTAGAACCAGGCAGAGAATTCCCGTCTAGCAGCTTCCCTGTGGCGGGGAAGTGCAAACGTACACGTTTTCGGCCGAAAACGCGTTTTCCGGCGAAAACGCACACCACGGCTCTTTCTGAGAAAAAGCAAGCACGGAGGACGAGAACCGCTTTTGCCCTGCGTAGCGTTCCGGGCAGCGGGTAGAACCAGGCAGAGAATTCCCGGCTAGCAGCTTCCCTGTGGCGGGAAATTGCAAACGTACACGTTTTCGGCCGAAAACGCGTTTTCCGGCGAAAACGCACACCATGCTCTTTCTGAGAAAAAGCAAGCACGGAGGACGAGAACCGCTTTTGCCCGGCGTAGCGTTCCGGGCAGCGGGTAGAACCAGGCAGAGAATTCCCGGCTAGCAGCTTCCCTGTGGCGGGGAAGAGCAAACGTACACGTTTTTGGCCGAAAACTCGTTTTCCTGCGAAAACGCACACCGCGGCTCTTTCTGAGAAAAAGCAAGCACGGAGGACGAGAACCGCTTTTGGCCTGCGTAGCGTTCCGGGCAGCGGGTAGAACCAGGCAGAGAATTCCCGGCTAGCAGCTTCCCTGTGGCGGGGAAGTGCAAACGTACACGTTTTCGGCCGAAAACGCGTTTTCCGGCGAAAACGCACACCACGGCTCTTTCTGAGAAAAAGCAAGCACGGAGGACGAGAACCGCTTTTGCCCTGCGTAGCGTTCCGGGCAGCGGGTAGAACCAGGCAGAGAATTCCCGGCTAGCAGCTTCCCTGTGGCGGGGAAGTGCAAACATACACGTTTTCGGCCGAAAACGCGTTTTCCGGCGAAAACGCACACCACGGCTCTTTCTGAGAAAAAGCAAGCACGGAGGACGAGAACCGCTTTTGCCCTGCGTAGCGTTCCGGGCAGCGGGTAGAACCAGGCAGAGAATTCCCGGCTAGCAGCTTCCCTGTGGCGGGAAATTGCAAACGTACACGTTTTCGGCCGAAAACGCGTTTTCCGGCGAAAACGCACACCACGGCTCTTTCTGAGAAAAAGCAAGCACGGAGGACGAGAACCGCTTTTGCCCTGCGTAGCGTTCTGGGCAGCGGGTAGAACCAGGCAGAGAATTCCCGGCTAGCAGCTTCCCTGTGGCGGGGAAGTGCAAACGTACACGTTTTCGGCCGAAAACGCGTTTTCCGGCGAAAACGCACACCACGGCACTTTCTGAGGAAAAGCAAGCACGGAGGACGAGAACCGCTTTGCCCTGCGTAGCGTTCCGGGCAGCGGGTAGAACCAGGCAGAGAATTCCCGGCTAGCAGCTTCCCTGTGGCGGGGAAGTGCAAACGTACACGTTTTCGGCCGATAACGCCTTTTCCGGGGAAAACGCACACCACGGCTCTTTCTGAGAAAAAGCAAGCACGGAGGACGAGAACCGCTTTTGCCCTGCGTAGCGTTCCGGGCAGCGGGTAGAACCAGGCAGAGAATTCCCGGCTAGCAGCTTCCCTGTGGCGGGGAAGAGCAAACGTACACGTTTTCGGCCGAAAACGCGTTTTCTGGCGAAAACGCACACCACGGCTCTTTCTGAGAAAAAGCAAGCACGGAGGACGAGAATCGCTTTTGCCCTGCGTAGCGTTCCGGGCAGCGGGTAGAACCAGGCAGAGAATTCCCGGCTAGCAGCTTCCCTGTGGCGGGAAATTGCAAACGTAGACGTTTTCGGCCGAAAACGCGTTTTCCGGCGAAAACGCACACCACGGCTCTTTCTGAGGAAAAGCAAGCACGGAGGACGAGAACCGCTTTTGCCCTGCGTAGCATTCCGGGCAGCGGGTAGAACCAGGCAGAGAATTCCCGGCTAGCAGCTTCCCTGTGGCGGGGAAGTGCAAACGTACACGTTTTCGGCCGAAAACGATTTTCCTGCGAAAACGCACACCACGGCTCTTTCTGAGAAAAAGCAAGCACGGAGGACGAGAACCGCTTTTGCCCGGCGTAGCGTTCCGGGCAGCGGGTAGAACCAGGCAGAGAATTCCCGGCTAGCAGCTTCCCTGTGGCGGGGAAGTGCAAACGTACACGTTTTCGGCCGAAAACGGGTTTTCTGGCGAAAACGCACACCACGGCTCTTTCTGAGAAAAAGCAAGCACGGAGGACGAGAACCGCTTTTGCCCTGCGTAGCGTTCCGGGCAGCGGGTAGAACCAGGCAGAGAATTCCCGGCTAGCAGCTTCCCTGTGGCGGGGAAGAGCAAACGTACACGTTTTCGGCCGAAAACGCGTTTTCCGGCGAAAACGCACACCACGGCTCTTTCTGAGAAAAAGCAAGCACGGAGGACGAGAATCGCTTTTGCCCTGCGTAGCGTTCCGGGCAGCGGGTAGAACCAGGCAGAGAATTCCCGGCTAGCAGCTTCCCTGTGGCGGAGAAGTGCAAACGTAGACGTTTTCGGCCGAAAACGCGTTTTCCGGGGAAAACGCACACCACGGCTCTTTCTGAGAAAAAGCAAGCACGGAGGACGAGAACCGCTTTTGCCCTGCGTAGCGTTCCGGGCAGCGGGTAGAACCAGGCAGAGAATTCCCGGCTAGCAGCTTCCCTGTGGCGGGGAAGTGCAAACGTACACGTTTTCGGCCGAAAACGCGTTTTCCGGCGAAAACGCACACCACGGCTCTTTCTGAGAAAAAGCAAGCACGGAGGACGAGAACCGCTTTTGCCCTGCGTAGCGTTCCGGGCAAAAGCGGGTAGAACCAGGCAGAGAATTCCCGGCTAGCAGCTTCCCTGTGGCGGGGAAGTGCAAACGTAGACGTTTTCGGCCGAAAACGCGTTTTCCGGCGAAAACGCACACCACGGCTCTTCCTGAGAAAAAGCAAGCACGGAGGACGAGAACCGCTTTTGCCCTGCGTAGCGTTCCGGGCAGCGGGTAGAACCAGGCAGAGAATTCCCGGCTAGCAGCTTCCCTGTGGCGGGGAAGTGCAAACGTACACGTTTTCGGCCGAAAACGCGTTTTCCGGCGAAAACGCACACCACGGCTCTTTCTGAGAAAAAGCAAGCACGGAGGACGAGAACCGCTTTTGCCCTGCGTAGCGTTCTGGGCAGCGGGTAGAACCAGGCAGAGAATTCCCGGCTAGCAGCTTCCCTGTGGCGGGGAAGTGCAAACGTACACGTTTTCGGCCGAAAACGCGTTTTCCGGCGAAAACGCACACCACGGCTCTTTCTGAGGAAAAGCAAGCACGGAGGACGAGAACCGCTTTTGCCCTGCGTAGCGTTCCGGGCAGCGGGTAGAACCAGGCAGAGAATTCCCGGCTAGCAGCTTCCCTGTGGCGGAGAAGTGCAAACGTAGACGTTTTCGGCCGAAAACGCGTTTTCCGGGGAAAACGCACACCACGGCTCTTTCTGAGAAAAAGCAAGCACGGAGGACGAGAACCGCTTTTGCCCTGCGTAGCGTTCCGGGCAGCGGGTAGAACCAGGCAGAGAATTCCCGGCTAGCAGCTTCCCTGTGGCGGGGAAGTGCAAACGTACACGTTTTCGGCCGAAAACGCGTTTTCCGGCGAAAACGCACACCACGGCTCTTTCTGAGAAAAAGCAAGCACGGAGGACGAGAACCGCTTTTGCCCTGCGTAGCGTTCCGGGCAGCGGGTAGAACCAGGCAGAGAATTCCCGGCTAGCAGCTTCCCTGTGGCGGGGAAGTGCAAACGTACACGTTTTCGGCCGAAAACGCGTTTTCCGGCGAAAACGCACACCACGGCTCTTTCAGAGGAAAAGCAAGCACGGAGGACGAGAACCGCTTTTGCCCTGCGTAGCGTTCCGGGCAGCGGGTAGAACCAGGCAGAGAATTCCCGGCTAGCAGCTTCCCTGTGGCGGGGAAGTGCAAACGTAGACGTTTTCGGCCGAAAACGCGTTTTCCGGCGAAAATGCACACCACGGCTCTTTCTGAGAAAAAGCAAGCACGGAGGACGAGAACCGCTTTTGCCCTGCGTAGCGTTCCGGGCAGCGGGTAGAACCAGGCAGAGAATTCCCGGCTAGCAGCTTCCCTGTGGCGGGGAAGTGCAAACGTACACGTTTTCGGCCGAAAACGCGTTTTCCGGCGAAAACGCACACCACGGCTCTTTCAGAGGAAAAGCAAGCACGGAGGACGAGAACCGCTTTTGCCCTGCGTAGCGTTCCGGGCAGCGGGTAGAACCAGGCAGAGAATTCCCGGCTAGCAGCTTCCCTGTGGCGGGGAAGTGCAAACGTAGACGTTTTCGGCCGAAAACGCGTTTTCCGGCGAAAATGCACACCACGGCTCTTTCTGAGAAAAAGCAAGCACGGAGGACGAGAACCGCTTTTGCCCTGCGTAGCGTTCCGGGCAGCGGGTAGAACCAGGCAGAGAATTCCCGGCTAGCAGCTTCCCTGTGGCGGGGAAGTGCAAACGTACACGGTTTCGGCCGAAAACGCGTTTTCCGGCGAAAACGCACACCACGGCTCTTTCTGATAAAAGCAAGCACGGAGGACGAGAATCGCTTTTGCCCTGCGTAGCGTTCCGGGCAGCGGGTAGAACCAGGCAGAGAATTCCCGTCTAGCAGCTTCCCTGTGGCGGGGAAGTGCAAACGTAGACGTTTTCGGCCGAAAACGCGTTTTCCGGCGAAAACGCACACCACGGCTCTTTCTGAGAAAAAGCAAGCACGGAGGACGAGAACCGCTTTTGCCCTGCGTAGCGTTCCGGGCAGCGGGTAGAACCAGGCAGAGAATTCCCGGCTAGCAGCTTCCCTGTGGCGGGGAAGTGCAAACGTACACGTTTTCGGCCGAAAACGCGTTTTCCGGCGAAAACGCACACCACGGCTCTTTCTGAGAAAAAGCAAGCACGGAGGACGAGAACCGCTTTTGCCCTGCGTAGCGTTCCGGGCAGCGGGTAGAACCAGGCAGAGAATTCCCTGCTAGCAGCTTCCCTGTGGCGGGAAATTGCAAACGTACACGTTTTCGGCCGAAAACGCGTTTTCGTGCGAAAACGCACACCACGGCTCTTTCTGAGAAAAAGCAAGCACGGAGGACGAGAACCGCTTTTGCCCTGCGTAGCGTTCCGGGCAGCGGGTAGAACCAGGCAGAGAATTCCCGGCTAGCAGCTTCCCTGTGGCGGGGAAGTGCAAACATAGACGTTTTCGGCCGAAAAAGCGTTTTCCGGCGAAAACGCACACCGCGGCTCTTCCTGAGAAAAAGCAAGCACGTAGGACGAGAATCGCTTTTGCCCTGCGTAGCGTTCCGGGCAAAAGCGGGTAGAACCAGGCAGAGAATTCCCGTCTAGCAGCTTCCCTGTGGCGGGGAAGTGCAAACGTAGACGTTTTCGGCCGAAAACGCGTTTTCCGGCGAAAATGCACACCACGGCTCTTTCTGAGAAAAAGCAAGCACGGAGGACGAGAACCGCTTTTGCCCTGCGTAGCGTTCCGGGCAGCGGGTAGAACCAGGCAGAGAATTCCCGGCTAGCAGCTTCCCTGTGGCGGGGAAGTGCAAACGTACACGGTTTCGGCCGAAAACGCGTTTTCCGGCGAAAACGCACACCACGGCTGTTTCTGATAAAAGCAAGCACGGAGGACGAGAATCGCTTTTGCCCTGCGTAGCGTTCCGGGCAGCGGGTAGAACCAGGCAGAGAATTCCCGGCTAGCAGCTTCCCTGTGGCGGGGAAGTGCAAACGTACACGTTTTCGGCCGAAAACGCGTTTTCCGGCGAAAACGCACACCACGGCTCTTTCTGAGAAAAAGCAAGCACGGAGGACGAGAACCGCTTTTGCCCTGCGTAGCGTTCCGGGCAGCGGGTAGAACCAGGCAGAGAATTCCCGGCTAGCAGCTTCCCTGTGGCGGGGAAGTGCAAACGTAGACGTTTTCGGCCGAAAACGCATTTTTCCGGCGAAAACGCACACCACGGCTCTTTCTGAGAAAAAGCAAGCACGGAGGACGAGAACCGCTTTTGCCCTGCGTAGCGTTCCGGGCAGCGGGTAGAACCAGGCAGAGAATTCCCGGCTAGCAGCTTCCCTGTGGCGGGAAATTGCAAACGTACACGTTTTCGGCCGAAAACGCGTTTTCCGGCGAAAACGCACACCACGGCTCTTTCTGAGGAAAAGCAAGCACGGAGGACGAGAACCGTTTTTGCCCTGCGTAGCATTCCGGGCAGCGGGTAGAACCAGGCAGAGAATTCCCGGCTAGCAGCTTCCCTGTGGCGGGGAAGTGCAAACGTACACGTTTTCGGCCGAAAACGATTTTCCGGCGAAAACGCACACCACGGCTCTTTCTGAGAAAAAGCAAGCACGGAGGACGAGAACCGCTTTTGCCCTGCGTAGCGTTCCGGGCAGCGGGTAGAACCAGGCAGAGAATTCCCGGCTAGCAGCTTCCCTGTGGCGGGGAAGTGCAAACGTACACGTTTTCGGCCGAAAACGCCTTTTCCGGCGAAAACGCACACCACGGCTCTTTCTGAGAAAAAGCAAGCACGGAGGACGAGAACCGCTTTTGCCCTGCGTAGCGTTCCGGGCAGCGGGTAGAACCAGGCAGAGAATTCCCGGCTAGCAGCTTCCCTGTGGCGGGGAAGAGCAAACGTACACGTTTTCGGCCGAAAACGCGTTTTCCGGCGAAAACGCACACCACGGCTCTTTCTGAGAAAAAGCAAGCACGGAGGACGAGAATCGCTTTTGCCCTGCGTAGCGTTCCGGGCAGCGGGTAGAACCAGGCAGAGAATTCCCGGCTAGCAGCTTCCCTGTGGCGGGAAATTGCAAACGTAGACGTTTTCGGCCGAAAACGCGTTTTCCGGCGAAAACGCACACCACGGCTCTTTCTGAGGAAAAGCAAGCACGGAGGACGAGAACCGCTTTTGCCCTGCGTAGCATTCCGGGCAGCGGGTAGAACCAGGCAGAGAATTCCCGGCTAGCAGCTTCCCTGTGGCGGGGAAGTGCAAACGTACACGTTTTCGGCCGAAAACGATTTTCCGGCGAAAACGCACACCACGGCTCTTTCTGAGAAAAAGCAAGCACGGAGGACGAGAACCGCTTTTGCCCGGCGTAGCGTTCCGGGCAGCGGGTAGAACCAGGCAGAGAATTCCCGGCTAGCAGCTTCCCTGTGGCGGGGAAGTGCAAACGTACACGTTTTCGGCCGAAAACGGGTTTTCTGGCGAAAACGCACACCACGGCTCTTTCTGAGAAAAAGCAAGCACGGAGGACGAGAACCGCTTTTGCCCTGCGTAGCGTTCCGGGCAGCGGGTAGAACCAGGCAGAGAATTCCCGGCTAGCAGCTTCCCTGTGGCAGGGAAGAGCAAACGTACACGTTTTCGGCCGAAAACGCGTTTTCCGGCGAAAACGCACACCACGGCTCTTTCTGAGAAAAAGCAAGCACGGAGGACGAGAATCGCTTTTGCCCTGCGTAGCGTTCCGGGCAGCGGGTAGAACCAGGCAGAGAATTCCCGGCTAGCAGCTTCCCTGTGGCGGAGAAGTGCAAACGTAGACGTTTTCGGCCGAAAACGCGTTTTCCGGGGAAAACGCACACCACGGCTCTTCCTGAGAAAAAGCAAGCACGGAGGACGAGAATCGCTTTTGCCCTGCGTAGCGTTCCGGGCAGCGGGTAGAACCGGGCAGAGAATTCCCGGCTAGCAGCTTCCCTGTGGCGGGGAAGTGCAAACATACACGTTTTCGGCCGAAAACGCGTTTTCCGGCGAAAACGCACACCACGGCTCTTTCTGAGAAAAAGCAAGCACGGAGGACGAGAACCGCTTTTGCCCTGCGTAGCGTTCCGGGCAGCGGGTAGAACCAGGCAGAGAATTCCCGGCTAGCAGCTTCCCTGTGGCGGGGAAGTGCAAACGTACACGTTTTCGGCCGAAAACGCGTTTTCCGGCGAAAACGCACACCACGGCTCTTTCAGAGGAAAAGCAAGCACGGAGGACGAGAACCGCTTTTGCCCTGCGTAGCGTTCCGGGCAGCGGGTAGAACCAGGCAGAGAATTCCCGGCTAGCAGCTTCCCTGTGGCGGGGAAGTGCAAACGTACACGTTTTCGGCCGAAAACGCGTTTTCCGGCGAAAACGCACACCACGGCTCTTTCTGAGAAAAAGCAAGCACGGAGGACGAGAACCGCTTTTGCCCTGCGTAGCGTTCCGGGCAGCGGGTAGAACCAGGCAGAGAATTCCCGGCTAGCAGCTTCCCTGTGGCGGGGAAGTGCAAACATAGACGTTTTCGGCCGAAAAATCGTTTTCCGGCGAAAACGCACACCGCGGCTCTTCCTGAGAAAAAGCAAGCACGGAGGACGAGAATCGCTTTTGCCCTGCGTAGCGTTCCGGGCAGCGGGTAGAACCAGGCAGAGAATTCCCGTCTAGCAGCTTCCCTGTGGCGGGGAAGTGCAAACGTACACGTTTTCGGCCGAAAACGCCTTTTCCGGCGAAAACGCACACCACGGCTCTTTCTGAGAAAAAGCAAGCACGGAGGACAAGAACCGCTTTTGCCCTGCGTAGCGTTCCGGGCAGCGGGTAGAACCAGGCAGAGAATTCCCGGCTAGCAGCTTCCCTGTGGCGGGGAAGTGCAAACGTACACGTTTTCGGCCGAAAACGCGTTTTCCGGCGAAAACGCACACCACGGCTCTTTCTGAGAAAAAGCAAGCACGGAGGACGAGAACCGCTTTTGCCCTGCGTAGCGTTCCGGGCAGCGGGTAGAACCAGGCAGAGAATTCCCGGCTAGCAGCTTCCCTGTGGCGGGGAAGTGCAAACGTACACGTTTTCGGCCGAAAACGCGTTTTCCGGCGAAAACGCACACCACGGCTCTTTCTGAGAAAAAGCAAGCACGGAGGACGAGAACCGCTTTTGCCCTGCGTAGCGTTCCGGGCAGCGGGTAGAACCAGGCAGAGAATTCCCGGCTAGCAGCTTCCCTGTGGCGGGGAAGTGCAAACGTACACGTTTTCGGCCGAAAACGCGTTTTCCGGCGAAAACGCACACCACGGCTCTTTCTGATAAAAGCAAGCACGGAGGACGAGAATCGCTTTTGCCCTGCGTAGCGTTCCGGGCAGCGGGTAGAACCAGGCAGAGAATTCCCGGCTAGCAGCTTCCCTGTGGCGGGGAAGAGCAAACGTACACGTTTTCGGCCGAAAACGCGTTTTCCGGCGAAAACGCACACCACGGCTCTTTCTGAGAAAAAGCAAGCACGGAGGACGAGAACCGCTTTTGCCCTGCGTAGCGTTCCGGGCAGCGGGTAGAACCAGGCAGAGAATTCCCGGCTAGCAGCTTCCCTGTGGCGGGGAAGTGCAAACATACACGTTTTCGGCCGAAAACGCGTTTTCCGGCGAAAACGCACACCACGGCTCTTTCTGAGAAAAAGCAAGCACGGAGGACGAGAACCGCTTTTGCCCTGCGTAGCGTTCCGGGCAGCGGGTAGAACCAGGCAGAGAATTCCCGGCTAGCAGCTTCCCTGTGGCGGGGAAGTGCAAACGTACACGTTTTCGGCCGAAAACACGTTTTCCGGCGAAAACGCACACCACGGCTCTTTCTGAGAAAAAGCAAGCACGGAGGACGAGAACCGCTTTTGCCCTGCGTAGCGTTCCGGGCAGCGGGTAGAACCAGGCAGAGAATTCCCGGCTAGCAGATTCCCTGTGGCAGGGAAATTGCAAACGTACACGTTTTCGGCCGAAAACGCGTTTTCCGGCGAAAACGCACACCACGGCTCTTTCTGAGAAAAAGCAAGCACGGAGGACGAGAACCGCTTTTGCCCTGCGTAGCGTTCCGGGCAGCGGGTAGAACCAGGCAGAGAATTCCCGGCTAGCAGCTTCCCTGTGGCGGGGAAGTGCAAACGTACACGTTTTCGGCCGAAAACGCATTTTCCAGCGAAAACGCACACCACGGCTCTTTCTGAGAAAAAGCAAGCACGGAGGACGAGAACCGCTTTTGCCCGGCGTAGCGTTCCGGGCAGCGGGTAGAACCAGGCAGAGAATTCACGGCTATCAGCTTCCCTGTGGCGGGGAAGTGCAAACGTACACGTTTTCGGCCGAAAACGCGTTTTCCGGCGAAAACGCACACCATGCTCTTTCTGAGAAAAAGTAAGCACGGAGGACGAGAACCGCTTTTGCCCTGCGTAGCGTTCTGGGCAGCGGGTAGAACCAGGCAGAGAATTCCCGTCTAGCAGCTTCCCTGTGGCGGGGAAGTGCAAACGTACACGTTTTCGGCCGAAAACGCGTTTTCCGGCGAAAACGCACACCACGGCTCTTTCTGAGAAAAAGCAAGCACGGAGGACGAGAACCGCTTTTGCCCTGCGTAGCGTTCCGGGCAGCGGGTAGAACCAGGCAGAGAATTCCCGGCTAGCAGATTCCCTGTGGCAGGGAAATTGCAAACGTACACGTTTTCGGCCGAAAACGCGTTTTCCGGCGAAAACGCACACCACGGCTCTTTCTGAGAAAAAGCAAGCACGGAGGACGAGAACCGCTTTTGCCCTGCGTAGCGTTCCGGGCAGCGGGTAGAACCAGGCAGAGAATTCCCGGCTAGCAGCTTCCCTGTGGCGGGGAAGTGCAAACGTACACGTTTTCGGCCGAAAACGCGTTTTCCGGCGAAAACGCACACCACGGCTCTTCCTGAGAAAAAGCAAGCACGGAGGACGAGAACCGCTTTTGCCCTGCGTAGCGTTCCGGGCAGCGGGTAGAACCAGGCAGAGAATTCCCGGCTAGCAGCTTCCCTGTGGCGGGAAATTGCAAACGTACACGTTTTCGGCCGAAAACGCGTTTTCCGGCGAAAACGCACACCACGGCTCTTTCTGAGAATAAGCAAGCACGGAGGACGAGAACCGCTTTTGCCCTGCGTAGCGTTCCGGGCAGCGGGTAGAACCAGGCAGAGAATTCCCGGCTAGCAGCTTCCCTGTGGCGAGGAAGTGCAAACGTACACGTTTTCGGCCGAAAACGCGTTTTCCGGCGAAAACGCACACCACGGCTCTTTCTGAGAAAAAGCAAGCACGGAGGACGAGAACCGCTTTTGCCCTGCGTAGCGTTCCGGGCAGCGGGTAGAACCAGGCAGAGAATTCCCGGCTAGCAGCTTCCCTGTGGCGGGGAAGTGCAAACGTAGACGTTTTCAGCCGAAAACGCGTTTACCGGCGAAAACGCACACCACGGCTCTTTCTGATAAAAGCAAGCACGAAGGACGAGAATCGCTTTTGCCCTGCGTAGCGTTCCGGGCAGCGGGTAGAACCAGGCAGAGAATTCCCGGCTAGCAGCTTCCCTGTGGCGGGGAAGTGCAAACGTACACGTTTTCGGCCGAAAACGCTTTTTCCGGCGAAAACGCACACCACGGCTCTTTCTGAGAAAAAGCAAGCACGGAGGACGAGAACCGCTTTTGCCCTGCGTAGCGTTCCGGGCAGCGGGTAGAACCAGGCAGAGAATTCCCGGCTAGCAGCTTCCCTGTGGCGGGGAAGTGCAAACGTACACGTTTTCGGCCGAAAACGCGTTTTCCGGCGAAAACGCACACCACGGCTCTTTCTGAGAAAAGCAAGCACGGAGGACGAGAATCGCTTTTGCCCTGCGTAGCGTTCCGGGCAGCGGGTAGAACCAGGCAGAGAATTCCCGGCTAGCAGCTTCCCTGTGGCGGGGAAGTGCAAACGTACACGTTTTCGGCCGAAAACGCGTTTTCCGGCGAAAACGCACACCACGGCTCTTTCTGAGAAAAAGCAAGCACGGAGGACGAGAACCGCTTTTGCCCTGCGTAGCGTTCCGGGCAGCGGGTAGATCCAGGCAGAGAATTCCCGGCTAGCAGCTTCCCTGTGGCGGGGAAGTGCAAACGTACACGTTTTCGGCCGAAAACGCGTTTTCCGGCGAAAACGCACACCACGGCTCTTTCTGAGAAAAAGCAAGCACGGAGGACGAGAACCGCTTTTGCCCTGCGTAGCGTTCCGGGCAGCGGGTAGAACCAGGCAGAGAATTCCCGGCTAGCAGCTTCCCTGTGGCGGGGAAGTGCAAACGTACACGTTTTCGGCCGAAAACGCGTTTTCCGGCGAAAACGCACACCACGGCGCTTTCTGAGAAAAAGCAAGCACGGAGGACGAGAACCGCTTTTGCCCTGCGTAGCGTTCCTGGCAGCGGGTAGAACCAGGCAGAGAATTCCCGGCTAGCAGCTTCCCTGTGGCGGGAAATTGCAAACGTACACGTTTTCGTCCGAAAACGCGTTTTCCGGCGAAAACGCACACCATGCTCTTTCTGAGAAAAAGCAAGCACGGAGGACGAGAACCGCTTTTGCCCTGCGTAGCGTTCCGGGCAGCGGGTAGAACCAGGCAGAGAATTCCCGGCTAGCAGATTCCCTGTGGCGGGGAAGTGCAAACGTACACGTTTTCGGCCGAAAACGCGTTTACTGGCGAAAACGCACACCACGGCTCTTTCTGAGAAAAAGCAAGCACGGAGGACGAGAACCGCTTTTGCCCTGCGTAGCGTTCCGGGCAGCGGGTAGAACCAGGCAGAGAATTCCCGGCTAGCAGCTTCCCTGTGGCGGGAAATTGCAAACGTACACGTTTTCGGCCGAAAACGCGTTTTCCGGCGAAAACGCACACCACGGCTCTTTCTGAGAAAAAGCAAGCACGGAGGACGAGAACCGCTTTTGCCCTGCGTAGCGTTCCGGGCAGCGGGTAGAACCAGGCAGAGAATTCCCGGCTAGCAGCTTCCCTGTGGCGGGGAAGTGCAAACGTCCACGTTTTCGGCCGAAAACGCGTTTTCCGGCGAAAACGCACACCACGGCTCTTTCTGAGAAAAAGCAAGCACGGAGGACGAGAACCGCTTTTGCCCTGCGTAGCGTTCCGGGCAGCGGGTAGAACCAGGCAGAGAATTCCCGGCTAGCAGCTTCCCTGTGGCGGGGAAGTGCAAACGTACACGTTTTCGGCCGAAAACGCGTTTTCCGGCGAAAACGCACACCACGGCTCTTTCTGATAAAAGCAAGCACGGAGGACGAGAACCGCTTTTGCCCTGCGTAGCGTTCCGGGCAGCGGGTAGAACCAGGCAGAGAATTCCCGGCTAGCAGCTTCCCTGTGGCGGGGAAGTGCAAACGTAGATGTTTTCGGCCGAAAACGCGTTTTCCGGCGAAAACGCACACCACGGCTCTTTCTGAGAAAAAGCAAGCACGGAGGACGAGAACCGCTTTTGCCCTGCGTAGCGTTCCGGGCAGCGGGTAGAACCAGGCAGAGAATTCCCGGCTAGCAGCTTCCCTGTGGCGGGGAAGTGCAAACGTAGACGTTTTCGGCCGAAAACGCGTTTTCCGGCGAAAACGCACACCACGGCTCTTTCTGAGAAAAAGCAAGCACGGAGGACGAGAACCGCTTTTGCCCTGCGTAGCGTTCCGGGCAGCGGGTAGAACCAGGCAGAGAATTCCCGGCTAGCAGCTTCCCTGTGGCGGGGAAGTGCAAACGTACACGTTTTCGGCCGAAAACGCGTTTTCTGGGGAAAACGCACACCACGGCTCTTTCTGAGAAAAAGCAAGCACGGAGGACGAGAACCGCTTTTGCCCTGCGTAGCGTTCTGGGCAGCGGGTAGAACCAGGCAGAGAATTCCCGGCTAGCAGCTTCCCTGTGGCGGGGAAGTGCAAACGTAGACGTTTTCGGCCGAAAACGCGTTTTCCGGCGAAAACGCACACCACGGCTCTTTCTGAGAAAAAGCAAGCACGGAGGACGAGAACCGCTTTTGCCCTGCGTAGCGTTCCGGGCAGCGGGTAGAACCAGGCAGAGAATTCCCGGCTAGCAGCTACCCTGTGGCGGGGAAGTGCAAACGTACACGTTTTCGGCCGAAAACGCGTTTTCCGGCGAAAACCCGTTTTCCAGCGAAAACGCACTCCACGGCTCTTTCTGAGAAAAAGCAAGCACGGAGGACGAGAACCGCTTTTGCCCTGCGTAGCGTTCCGGGCAGCGGGTAGAACCAGGCAGAGAATTCCCGGCTAGCAGCTTCCCTGTGGCGGGGTAGTGCAAACGTACACGTTTTCGGCCGAAAACGCGTTTTCCGGCGAAAACGCACACCACGGCTCTTTCTGAGAAAAAGCAAGCACGGAGGACGAGAACCACTTTTGCCCTGCGTAGCGTTCCGGGCAGCGGGTAGAACCAGGCAGAGAATTCCCGGCTAGCAGCTTCCCTGAGGCGGGGAAGTGCAAACGTACACGTTTTCGGCCGAAAACGCGTTTTCCGGCGAAAACGCACACCACGGCTCTTTCTGAGAAAAAGCAAGCACGGAGGACGAGAACCGCTTTTGCCCTGCGTAGCGTTCCGGGCAGCGGGTAGAACCAGGCAGAGAATTCCCGGCTAGCAGCTTCCCTGTGGCGGGGAAGTGCAAACGTACACGTTTTCGGCCGAAAACGCGTTTTACGGCGAAATCGCACACCACGGCTCTTTCTGAGAAAAAGCAAGCACGGAGGACGAGAACCGCTTTTGCCCTGCGTAGCGTTCCGGGCAGCGGGTAGAACCAGGCAGAGAATTCCCGGCTAGCAGCTTCCCTGTGGCGGGGAAGTGCAAACGTACACGTTTTCGGCCGAAAACGCGTTTTCCGGCGAAATCGCACACCACGGCTCTTTCTGAGAAAAAGCAAGCACGGAGGACGAGAACCGCTTTTGCCCTGCGTAGCGTTCCGGGCAGCGGGTAGAACCAGGCAGAGAATTCCCGGCTAGCAGCTTCCCTGTGGCGGGGAAGTGCAAACGTACACGTTTTCGGCCGAAAACGCGTTTTCCTGCGAAAACGCACACCACGGCTCTTTCTGAGAAAAAGCAAGCACGGAGGACGAGAACCGCTTTTGGCCTGCGTAGCGTTCCGGGCAGCGGGTAGAACCAGGCAGAGAATTCCCGGCTAGCAGCTTCCCTGTGGCGGGGAAGTGCAAACGTACACGTTTTCGGCCGAAAACGCGTTTTCCGGCGAAAACGCACACCACGGCTCTTTCTGAGAAAAGCAAGCACGGAGGACGAGAACCGCTTTTGCCCTGCGTAGCGATCCGGGCAGCGGGTAGAACCAGGCAGAGAATTCCCGGCTAGCAGCTTCCCTGTGGCGGGGAAGAGCAAACGTACACGTTTTCGGCCGAAAACGCGTTTTCCGGCGACAACGCACACCACGGCTCTTTCTGAGAAAAAGCAAGCACGGAGGACGAGAACCGCTTTTGCCCTGCGTAGCGTTCCGGGCAGCGGGTAGAACCAGGCAGAGAATTCCCGGCTAGCAGCTTCCCTGTGGCGGGGAAGTGCAAACGTACACGTTTTCGGCCGAAAACGCCTTTTCCGGCGAAAACGCGCACCACGGCTCTTTCTGAGAAAAAGCAAGCACGGAGGACGAGAACCGCTTTTGCCCTGCGTAGCGTTCCGGGCAGCGGGTAGAACCAGGCAGAGAATTCCCGGCTAGCAGCTTCCCTGTGGCGGGGAAGTGCAAACGTACACGTTTTCGGCCGAAAACGCGTTTTCCGGCGAAAACGCACACCACGGCTCTTTCTGAGAAAAGCAAGCACGGAGGACGAGAACCGCTTTTGCCCTGCGTAGCGTTCCGGGCAGCGGGTAGAACCAGGCAGAGAATTCCCGGCTAGCAGCTTCCCTGTGACGGGGAAGTGCAAACGTACACGTTATCGGCCGAAAACGCGTTTTCCGGCGAAAACGCACACCATGGCTCTTTCTGAGAAAAAGCAAGCACGGAGGACGAGAACCGCTTTTGCCCTGCGTAGCGTTCTGGGCAGCGGGTAGAACCAGGCAGAGAATTCCCGGCTAGCAGCTTCCCTGTGGCGGGGAAGTGCAAACGTACACGTTTTCGGCCGAAAACGCGTTTTCCGGCGAAAACGCACACCACGGCTCTTTCTGAGGAAAAGCAAGCACGGAGGACGAAAACCGCTTTTGCCCTGCGTAGCGTTCCGGGCAGCGGGTAGAACCAGGCAGAGAATTCCCGGCTAGCAGCTTCCCTGTGGCGGGGAAGTGCAAACGTACACGTTTTCGGCCGAAAACGCCTTTTCCGGCGAAAACGCACACCACGGCTCTTTCTGAGAAAAAGCAAGCACGGAGGACGAGAACCGCTTTTGCCCTGCGTAGCGTTCCGGGCAGCGGGTAGAACCAGGCAGAGAATTCCCGGCTAGCAGCTTCCCTGTGGCGGGGAAGTGCAAACGTACACGTTTTCGGCCGAAAACGTGTTTTCCGGCGAAAACGCACACCATGGCTCTTTCTGAGAAAAAGCAAGCACGGAGGACGAGAACCGCTTTTGCCCTGCGTGGTGTTCCGGGCAGCGGGTAGAACCAGGCAGAGAATTCCCGGCTAGCAGCTTCCCTGTGGCGGGGAAGTGCAAACGTACACGTTTTCGGCCGAAAACGCGTTTTCCGGCGAAATCGCACACCACGGCTCTTTCTGAGAAAAAGCAAGCACGGAGGACGAGAACCGCTTTTGCCCTGCGTAGCGTTCCAGGCAGCGGGTAGAACCAGGCAGAGAATTCCCGGCTAGCAGCTTCCCTGTGGCGGGGAAGTGCAAACGTACACGTTTTCGGCCGAAAACGCGTTTTCCTGCGAAAACGCACACCACGGCTCTTTCTGAGAAAAAGCAAGCACGGAGGACGAGAACCGCTTTTGGCCTGCGTAGCGTTCCGGGCAGCGGGTAGAACCAGGCAGAGAATTCCCGGCTAGCAGCTTCCCTGTGGCGGGGAAGTGCAAACGTACACGTTTTTGGCCGAAAACGCGTTTTCCGGCGAAAACGCACACCACGGCTCTTTCTGAGAAAAGCAAGCACGGAGGACGAGAACCGCTTTTGCCCTGCGTAGCGATCCGGGCAGCGGGTAGAACCAGGCAGAGAATTCCCGGCTAGCAGCTTCCCTGTGGCGGGGAAGAGCAAACGTACACGTTTTCGGCCGAAAACGCGTTTTCCGGCGACAACGCACACCACGGCTCTTTCTGAGAAAAAGCAAGCACGGAGGACGAGAACCGCTTTTGCCCTGCGTAGCGTTCCGGGCAGCGGGTAGAACCAGGCAGAGAATTCCCGGCTAGCAGCTTCCCTGTGGCGGGGAAGTGCAAACGTACACGTTTTCGCCGAAAACGCGTTTTCCGGCGACAACGCACACCACGGCTCTTTCTGAGAAAAAGCAAGCACGGAAGACGAGAACCGCTTTTGCCCTGCGTAGCGTTCCGGGCAGCGGGTAGAACCAGGCAGAGAATTCCCGGCTAGCAGCTTCCCTGTGGCGGGGAAGTGCAAACGTACACGTTTTCGGCCGAAAACGCGTTTTCCGGCGAAAACGCACACCACGGCTCTTTCTGATAAAAGCAAGCACGGAGGACGAGAATCGCTTTTGCCCTGCGTAGCGTTCCGGGCAGCGGGTAGAACCAGGCAGAGAATTCCCGGCTAGCAGCTTCCCTGTGGCGGGGAAGTGCAAACGTACACGTTTTCGGCCGAAAACGCGTTTTCCGGCGAAAACGCACACCACGGCTCTTTCTGAGAAAAAGCAAGCACGGAGGACGAGAACCGCTTTTGCCCTGCGTAGCGTTCCGGGCAGCGGGTAGAACCAGGCAGAGAATTCCCGGCTAGCAGCTTCCCTGTGGCGGGGAAGTGCAAACGTACACGTTTTCGGCCGAAAACGCGTTTTCCGGCGAAAACGCACACCACGGCTCTTTCTGAGAAAAAGCAAGCACGGAGGACGAGAACCGCTTTTGCCCTGCGTAGCGTTCCGGGCAGCGGGTAGAACCAGGCAGAGAATTCCCGGCTAGCAGCTTCCCTGTGGCGGGGAAGAGCAAACGTACACGTTTTCGGCCGAAAACGCGTTTTCCGGCGAAAACGCACACCACGGCTCTTTCTGAGAAAAAGCAAGCACGGAGGACGAGAATCGCTTTTGCCCTGCGTAGCGTTCCGGGCAGCGGGTAGAACCAGGCAGAGAATTCCCGGCTAGCAGCTTCCCTGTGGCGGGGAAGTGCAAACGGACACGTTTTCGGCCGAAAACGCGTTTTCCGGCGAAAACGCACACCACGGCTCTTTCTGAGAAAAAGCAAGCACGGAGGACGAGAACCGCTTTTGCCCTGCGTAGCGTTCCGGGCAGCGGGTAGAACCAGGCAGAGAATTCCCGGCTAGCAGCTTCCCTGTGGCGGGGAAGTGCAAACGTACACGTTTTCGGCCGAAAACACGTTTTCCGGCGAAAACGCACACCACGGCTCTTTCTGAGAAAAAGCAAGCACGGAGGACGAGAACCGCTTTTGCCCTGCGTAGCGTTCCGGGCAGCGGGTAGAACCAGGCAGAGAATTCCCGGCTAGCAGCTTCCCTGTGGCGGGGAAGTGCAAACGTACACGTTTTCGGCCGAAAACTCGTTTTCCGGCGAAAACGCACACCACGGCTCTTTCTGAGAAAAAGCAAGCACGGAGGACGAGAATCGCTTTTGCCCTGCGTAGCGTTCCGGGCAGCGGGTAGAACCAGGCAGAGAATTCCCGGCTAGCAGCTTCCCTGTGGCGGGGAAGTGCAAACGGACACGTTTTCGGCCGAAAACGCGTTTTCCGGCGAAAACGCACACCACGGCTCTTTCTGAGAAAAAGCAAGCACGGAGGACGAGAACCGCTTTTGCCCTGCGTAGCGTTCCGGGCAGCGGGTAGAACCAGGCAGAGAATTCCCGGCTAGCAGCTTCCCTGTGGCGGGGAAGTGCAAACGTACACGTTTTCGGCCGAAAACACGTTTTCCGGCGAAAACGCACACCACGGCTCTTTCTGAGAAAAAGCAAGCACGGAGGACGAGAACCGCTTTTGCCCTGCGTAGCGTTCCGGGCAGCGGGTAGAACCAGGCAGAGAATTCCTGGCTAGCAGCTTCCCTGTGGCGGGGAAGTGCAAACGTACACGTTTTCGGCCGAAAACGCGTTTTCCGGCGAAAACGCACACCACGGCTCTTCCTGAGAAAAAGCAAGCACGGAGGACGAGAACCGCTTTTGCCCTGCGTAGCGTTCCGGGCAGCGGGTAGAACCAGGCAGAGAATTCCCGGCTAGCAGATTCCCTGTGGCAGGGAAATTGCAAACGTAGACGTTTTCGGCCGAGAACGCGTTTTCCGGCGAAAACGCACACCACGGCTCTTTCTGAGAAAAAGCAAGCACGGAGGACGAGAATAGCTTTTGCCCTGCGTAGCATTCCGGGCAGCGGGTAGAACCAGGCAGAGAATTCCCGGCTAGCAGCTTCCCTGTGGCAGGGAAATTGCAAACGTACACGTTTTCGGCCGAAAACTCGTTTTCCGGCGAAAACGCACACCACGGCTCTTTCTGAGAAAAAGCAAGCACGGAGGACGAGAACCGCTTTTGCCCTGCGTAGCGTTCCGGGCAGCGGGTAGAACCAGGCAGAGAATTCCCGGCTAGCAGCTTCCCTGTGGCGGGGAAGTGCAAACGTAGACGTGTTCGGCCGAAAACGCGTTTTCCGGCGAAAACGCACACCACGGCTCTTTCTGAGAAAAAGCAAGCACGGAGGACGAGAACCGCTTTTGCCCTGCGTAGCGTTCCGGGCAGCGGGTAGAACCAGGCAGAGAATTCCCGGCTAGCAGCTTCCCTGTGGCGGGGAAGAGCAAACGTACACGTTTTCGGCCGAAAACGCGTTTTCCGGGGAAAACGCACACCACGGCTCTTTCTGAGAAAAAGCAAGCACGGAGGACGAGAATCGCTTTTGCCCTGCGTAGCGTTCCGGGCAGCGGGTAGAACCAGGCAGAGAATTCCCGGCTAGCAGCTTCCCTGTGGCGGGGAAGTGCAAACGTACACGTTTTCGGCCGAAAACGCGTTTTCCGGCGAAAACGCACACCACGGCTCTTTCTGAGAAAAAGCAAGCACGGAGGACGAGAACCGCTTTTGCCCTGCGTAGCGTTCCGGGCAGCGGGTAGAACCAGGCAGAGAATTCCCGGCTAGCAGCTTCCCTGTGGCGGGGAAGTGCAAACGTACACGTTTTCGGCCGAAAACGCGTTTTCCGGCGAAAACGCACACCACGGCTCTTTCTGAGAAAAAGCAAGCACGGAGGACGAGAACCGCTTTTGCCCTGCGTAGCGTTCCGGGCAGCGGGTAGAACCAGGCAGAGAATTCCCGGCTAGCAGCTTCCCTGTGGCGGGGAAGAGCAAACGTACACGTTTTCGGCCGAAAACGCGTTTTCCGGCGAAAACGCACACCACGGCTCTTTCTGAGAAAAAGCAAGCACGGAGGACGAGAACCGCTTTTGCCCTGCGTAGCGTTCCGGGCAGCGGGTAGAACCAGGCAGAGAATTCCCGGCTAGCAGCTTCCCTGTGGCGGGGAAGTGCAAACGTACACGTTTTCGGCCGAAAACGCGTTTTCCGGCGAAAACGCACACCACGGCTCTTTCTGAGAAAAAGCAAGCACGGAGGACGAGAACCGCTTTTGCCCTGCGTAGCGTTCCGGGCAGCGGGTAGAACCAGGCAGAGAATTCCCGGCTAGCAGCTTCCCTGTGGCGGGGAAGAGCAAACGTACACGTTTTTGGCCGAAAACGCGTTTTCCGGCGAAAACGCACACCACGGCTCTTTCTGAGAAAAAGCAAGCACGGAGGACGAGAACCGCTTTTGCCCTGCGTAGCGTTCCGGGCAGCGGGTAGAACCAGGCAGAGAATTCCCGGCTAGCAGCTTCCCTGTGGCGGGGAAGTGCAAACGTACACGTTTTCGGCCGAAAACGCGTTTTCCGGCGAAAACGCACACCACGGCTCTTTCTGAGAAAAAGCAAGCACGGAGGACGAGAACCGCTTTTGCCCTGCGTAGCGTTCCGGGCAGCGGGTAGAACCAGGCAGAGAATTCCCGGCTAGCAGCTTCCCTGTGGCAGGGAAATTGCAAACGTACACGTTTTCGGCCGAAAACTCGTTTTCCGGCGAAAACGCACACCACGGCTCTTTCTGAGAAAAAGCAAGCACGGAGGACGAGAACCGCTTTTGCCCTGCGTAGCGTTCCGGGCAGCGGGTAGAACCAGGCAGAGAATTCCCGGCTAGCAGCTTCCCTGTGGCGGGGAAGTGCAAACGGACACGTTTTCGGCCGAAAACGCGTTTTCCGGCGAAAACGCACACCACGGCTCTTTCTGAGAAAAAGCAAGCACAGAGGACGAGAATCGCTTTTGCCCTGCGTAGCGTTCCGGGCAGCGGGTAGAACCAGGCAGAGAATTCCCGGCTAGCAGCTTCCCTGTGGCGGGGAAGTGCAAACGTAGACGTTTTCGGCCGAAAACGCGTTTTCCGGCGAAAACGCACACCACGGCTCTTTCTGAGAAAAAGCAAGCACGGAGGACGAGAACCGCTTTTGCCCTGCGTAGCGTTCCGGGCAGCGGGTAGAACCAGGCAGAGAATTCCCGGCTAGCAGCTTCCCTGTGGCGGGGAAGTGCAAACGTACACGTTTTCGGCCGAAAACGCGTTTTCCGGTGAAAACGCACACCACGGCTCTTTCTGAGAAAAAGCAAGCACGGAGGACGAGAACCGCTTTTGCCCTGCGTAGCGTTCCGGGCAGCGGGTAGAACCAGGCAGAGATTCCCGGCTAGCAGCTTCCCTGTGGCGGGGAAGAGCAAACGTACACGTTTTCGGCCGAAAACGCGTTTTCCGGCGAAAACGCACACCACGGCTCTTTCTGAGAAAAAGCAAGCACGGAGGACGAGAACCGCTTTTGCCCTGCGTAGCGTTCCGGGCAGCGGGTAGAACCAGGCAGAGATTCCCGGCTAGCAGCTTCCCTGTGGCGGGGAAGAGCAAACGTACACGTTTTCGGCCGAAAACGCGTTTTCCGGCGAAAACGCACACCACGGCTCTTTCTGAGAAAAAGCAAGCACGGAGGACGAGAATCGCTTTTGCCCTGCGTAGCGTTCCGGGCAGCGGGTAGAACCAGGCAGAGAATTCCCGGCTAGCAGCTTCCCTGTGGCGGGGAAGTGCAAACGTACACGTTTTCGGCCGAAAACGCGTTTTCCGGCGAAAACGCACACCACGGCTCTTTCTGAGAAAAAGCAAGCACGGAGGACGAGAACCGCTTTTGCCCTGCGTAGCGTTCCGGGCAGCGGGTAGAACCAGGCAGAGAATTCCCGGCTAGCAGCTTCCCTGTGGCGGGGAAGAGCAAACGTACACGTTTTCGGCCGAAAACGCGTTTTCCGGCGAAAACGCACACCACGGCTCTTTCTGAGAAAAAGCAAGCACGGAGGACGAGAATCGCTTTTGCCCTGCGTAGCGTTCCGGGCAGCGGGTAGAACCAGGCAGAGAATTCCCGGCTAGCAGCTTCCCTGTGGCGGGGAAGTGCAAACGTACACGTTTTCGGCCGAAAACGCGTTTTCCGGCGAAAACGCACACCACGGCTCTTTCTGAGAAAAAGCAAGCACGGAGGACGAGAACCGCTTTTGCCCTGCGTAGCGTTCCGGGCAGCGGGTAGAACCAGGCAGAGAATTCCCGGCTAGCAGCTTCCCTGTGGCGGGGAAGTGCAAACGTACACGTTTTCGGCCGAAAACGCGTTTTCCGGCGAAAACGCACACCACGGCTCTTTCTGAGAAAAAGCAAGCACGGAGGACGAGAACCGCTTTTGCCCTGCGTAGCGTTCCGGGCAGCGGGTAGAACCAGGCAGAGAATTCCCGGCTAGCAGCTTCCCTGTGGCGGGGAAGTGCAAACGTAGACGTTTTCGGCCGAAAACGCGTTTTCCGGCGAAAACGCACACCACGGCTCTTTCTGAGAAAAAGCAAGCACGGAGGACGAGAACCGCTTTTGCCCTGCGTAGCGTTCCGGGCAGCGGGTAGAACCAGGCAGAGAATTCCCGGCTAGCAGCTTCCCTGTGGCGGGGAAGTGCAAACGGACACGTTTTCGGCCGAAAACGCGTTTTCCGGCGAAAACGCACACCACGGCTCTTTCTGATAAAAGCAAGCATGGAGGACGAGAATCGCTTTTGCCCTGCGTAGCGTTCCGGGCAGCGGGTAGAACCAGGCAGAGAATTCCCGGCTAGCAGCTTCCCTGTGGCGGGGAAGTGCAAACGTACACGTTTTCGGCCGAAAAACCGTTTTCCGGCGAAAACGCACACCACGGCTCTTTCTGAGAAAAAGCAAGCACGGAGGACGAGAATCGCTTTTGCCCTGCGTAGCGTTCCGGGCAGCGGGTAGAACCAGGCAGAGAATTCCCGGCTAGCAGCTTCCCTATGTCAGGGAAATTGCAAACGTACACGTTTTCGGCCGAAAACGCGTTTTCCGGCGAAAACGCACACCACGGCTCTTTCTGAGAAAAAGCAAGCACGGAGGACGAGAATCGCTTTTGCCCTGCGTAGCGTTCCGGGCAGCGGGTAGAACCAGGCAGAGAATTCCCGTCTAGCAGCTTCCCTGTGGCGGGGAAGTGCAAACGTACACGTTTTCGGCCGAAAAACCGTTTTCCGGCGAAAACGCACACCACGGCTCTTTCTGAGAAAAAGCAAGCACGAAGGACGAGAACCGCTTTTGCCCTGCGTAGCGTTCCGGGCAGCGGGTAGAACCAGGCAGAGAATTCCCGGCTAGCAGCTTCCCTGTGGCGGGGAAGTGCAAACGTACACGTTTTCGGCCGAAAACGCGTTTTCCGGCGAAAACGCACACCACGGCTCTTTCTGATAAAAGCAAGCACGGAGGACGAGAATCGCTTTTGCCCTGCGTAGCGTTGCGGGCAGCGGGTAGAACCAGGCAGAGAATTCCCGGCTAGCAGCTTCCCTGTGGCGGGGAAGAGCAAACGTACACGTTTTCGGCCGAAAACGCGTTTTCCGGCGAAAACGCACACCACGGCTCTTTCTGAGAAAAAGCAAGTACGGAGGACGAGAATCGCTTTTGCCCTGCGTAGCGTTCCGGGCAGCGGGTAGAACCAGGCAGAGAATTCCCGGCTAGCAGCTTCCCTGTGGCGGGGAAGTGCAAACGTACACGTTTTCGGCCGAAAACGCGTTTTCTGGCGAAAACGCACACCACGGCTCTTTCTGAGAAAAAGCAAGCACGGAGGACGAGAACCGCTTTTGCCCTGCGTAGCGTTCCGGGCAGCGGGTAGAACCAGGCAGAGAATTCCCGGCTAGCAGCTTCCCTGTGGCAGGGAAGTGCAAACGTACACGTTTTCGGCCGAAAACACGTTTTCCAGCGAAAACGCACACCGCGGCTCTTTCTGAGAAAAAGCAAGCACGGAGGACGAGAACCGCTTTTGCCCTGCGTAGCGTTCCGGGCAGCGGGTAGAACCAGGCAGAGAATTCCCGGCTAGCAGCTTCCCTGTGGCGGGGAAGTGCAAACGTACACGTTTTCGGCCGAAAACTCGTTTTCCGGCGAAAACGCACACCACGGCTCTTTCTGAGAAAAAGCAAGCACGGAGGACGAGAATCGCTTTTGCCCTGCGTAGCGTTCCGGGCAGCGGGTAGAACCAGGCAGAGAATTCCCGGCTAGCAGCTTCCCTGTGGCGGGGAAGTGCAAACGGACACGTTTTCGGCCGAAAACGCGTTTTCCGGCGAAAACGCACACCACGGCTCTTTCTGAGAAAAAGCAAGCACGGAGGACGAGAACCGCTTTTGCCCTGCGTAGCGTTCCGGGCAGCGGGTAGAACCAGGCAGAGAATTCCCGGCTAGCAGCTTCCCTGTGGCGGGGAAGTGCAAACGTACACGTTTTCGGCCGAAAACACGTTTTCCGGCGAAAACGCACACCACGGCTCTTTCTGAGAAAAAGCAAGCACGGAGGACGAGAACCGCTTTTGCCCTGCGTAGCGTTCCGGGCAGCGGGTAGAACCAGGCAGAGAATTCCTGGCTAGCAGCTTCCCTGTGGCGGGGAAGTGCAAACGTACACGTTTTCGGCCGAAAACGCGTTTTCCGGCGAAAACGCACACCGCGGCTCTTTCTGAGAAAAAGCAAGCACGGAGGACGAGAACCGCTTTTGCCCTGCGTAGCGTTCCGGGCAGCGGGTAGAACCAGGCAGAGAATTCCCGGCTAGCAGATTCCCTGTGGCAGGGAAATTGCAAACGTAGACGTTTTCGGCCGAGAACGCGTTTTCCGGCGAAAACGCACACCACGGCTCTTTCTGAGAAAAAGCAAGCACGGAGGACGAGAATAGCTTTTGCCCTGCGTAGCATTCCGGGCAGCGGGTAGAACCAGGCAGAGAATTCCCGGCTAGCAGCTTCCCTGTGGCAGGGAAATTGCAAACGTACACGTTTTCGGCCGAAAACTCGTTTTCCGGCGAAAACGCACACCACGGCTCTTTCTGAGAAAAAGCAAGCACGGAGGACGAGAACCGCTTTTGCCCTGCGTAGCGTTCCGGGCAGCGGGTAGAACCAGGCAGAGAATTCCCGGCTAGCAGCTTCCCTGTGGCGGGGAAGTGCAAACGTAGACGTGTTCGGCCGAAAACGCGTTTTCCGGCGAAAACGCACACCACGGCTCTTTCTGAGAAAAAGCAAGCACGGAGGACGAGAACCGCTTTTGCCCTGCGTAGCGTTCCGGGCAGCGGGTAGAACCAGGCAGAGAATTCCCGGCTAGCAGCTTCCCTGTGGCGGGGAAGAGCAAACGTACACGTTTTCGGCCGAAAACGCGTTTTCCGGGGAAAACGCACACCACGGCTCTTTCTGAGAAAAAGCAAGCACGGAGGACGAGAATCGCTTTTGCCCTGCGTAGCGTTCCGGGCAGCGGGTAGAACCAGGCAGAGAATTCCCGGCTAGCAGCTTCCCTGTGGCGGGGAAGTGCAAACGTACACGTTTTCGGCCGAAAACGCGTTTTCCGGCGAAAACGCACACCACGGCTCTTTCTGAGAAAAAGCAAGCACGGAGGACGAGAACCGCTTTTGCCCTGCGTAGCGTTCCGGGCAGCGGGTAGAACCAGGCAGAGAATTCCCGGCTAGCAGCTTCCCTGTGGCGGGGAAGTGCAAACGTACACGTTTTCGGCCGAAAACGCGTTTTCCGGCGAAAACGCACACCACGGCTCTTTCTGAGAAAAAGCAAGCACGGAGGACGAGAACCGCTTTTGCCCTGCGTAGCGTTCCGGGCAGCGGGTAGAACCAGGCAGAGAATTCCCGGCTAGCAGCTTCCCTGTGGCGGGGAAGAGCAAACGTACACGTTTTCGGCCGAAAACGCGTTTTCCGGCGAAAACGCACACCACGGCTCTTTCTGAGAAAAAGCAAGCACGGAGGACGAGAACCGCTTTTGCCCTGCGTAGCGTTCCGGGCAGCGGGTAGAACCAGGCAGAGAATTCCCGGCTAGCAGCTTCCCTGTGGCGGGGAAGTGCAAACGTACACGTTTTCGGCCGAAAACGCGTTTTCCGGCGAAAACGCACACCACGGCTCTTTCTGAGAAAAAGCAAGCACGGAGGACGAGAACCGCTTTTGCCCTGCGTAGCGTTCCGGGCAGCGGGTAGAACCAGGCAGAGAATTCCCGGCTAGCAGCTTCCCTGTGGCGGGGAAGAGCAAACGTACACGTTTTCGGCCGAAAACGCGTTTTCCGGCGAAAACGCACACCACGGCTCTTTCTGAGAAAAAGCAAGCACGGAGGACGAGAACCGCTTTTGCCCTGCGTAGCGTTCCGGGCAGCGGGTAGAACCAGGCAGAGAATTCCCGGCTAGCAGCTTCCCTGTGGCGGGGAAGTGCAAACGTACACGTTTTCGGCCGAAAACGCGTTTTCCGGCGAAAACGCACACCACGGCTCTTTCTGAGAAAAAGCAAGCACGGAGGACGAGAACCGCTTTTGCCCTGCGTAGCGTTCCGGGCAGCGGGTAGAACCAGGCAGAGAATTCCCGGCTAGCAGCTTCCCTGTGGCGGGGAAGTGCAAACGGACACGTTTTCGGCCGAAAACGCGTTTTCCGGCGAAAACGCACACCACGGCTCTTTCTGAGAAAAAGCAAGCACAGAGGACGAGAATCGCTTTTGCCCTGCGTAGCGTTCCGGGCAGCGGGTAGAACCAGGCAGAGAATTCCCGTCTAGCAGCTTCCCTGTGGCGGGGAAGTGCAAACGTAGACGTTTTCGGCCGAAAACGCGTTTTCCGGCGAAAACGCACACCACGGCTCTTTCTGAGAAAAAGCAAGCACGGAGGACGAGAACCGCTTTTGCCCTGCGTAGCGTTCCGGGCAGCGGGTAGAACCAGGCAGAGAATTCCCGGCTAGCAGCTTCCCTGTGGCGGGGAAGTGCAAACGTACACGTTTTCGGCCGAAAACGCGTTTTCCGGTGAAAACGCACACCACGGCTCTTTCTGAGAAAAAGCAAGCACGGAGGACGAGAACCGCTTTTGCCCTGCGTAGCGTTCCGGGCAGCGGGTAGAACCAGGCAGAGATTCCCGGCTAGCAGCTTCCCTGTGGCGGGGAAGAGCAAACGTACACGTTTTCGGCCGAAAACGCGTTTTCCGGCGAAAACGCACACCACGGCTCTTTCTGAGAAAAAGCAAGCACGGAGGACGAGAACCGCTTTTGCCCTGCGTAGCGTTCCGTGCAGCGGGTAGAACCAGGCAGAGATTCCCGGCTAGCAGCTTCCCTGTGGCGGGGAAGAGCAAACGTACACGTTTTCGGCCGAAAACGCGTTTTCCGGCGAAAACGCACACCACGGCTCTTTCTGAGAAAAAGCAAGCACGGAGGACGAGAATCGCTTTTGCCCTGCGTAGCGTTCCGGGCAGCGGGTAGAACCAGGCAGAGAATTCCCGGCTAGCAGCTTCCCTGTGGCGGGGAAGTGCAAACGTACACGTTTTCGGCCGAAAACGCGTTTTCCGGCGAAAACGCACACCACGGCTCTTTCTGAGAAAAAGCAAGCACGGAGGACGAGAACCGCTTTTGCCCTGCGTAGCGTTCCGGGCAGCGGGTAGAACCAGGCAGAGAATTCCCGGCTAGCAGCTTCCCTGTGGCGGGGAAGAGCAAACGTACACGTTTTCGGCCGAAAACGCGTTTTCCGGCGAAAACGCACACCACGGCTCTTTCTGAGAAAAAGCAAGCACGGAGGACGAGAATCGCTTTTGCCCTGCGTAGCGTTCCGGGCAGCGGGTAGAACCAGGCAGAGAATTCCCGGCTAGCAGCTTCCCTGTGGCGGGGAAGTGCAAACGTACACGTTTTCGGCCGAAAACGCGTTTTCCGGCGAAAACGCACACCACGGCTCTTTCTGAGAAAAAGCAAGCACGGAGGACGAGAACCGCTTTTGCCCTGCGTAGCGTTCCGGGCAGCGGGTAGAACCAGGCAGAGAATTCCCGGCTAGCAGCTTCCCTGTGCGGGGAAGTGCAAACGTACACGTTTTCGGCCGAAAACGCGTTTTCCGGCGAAAACGCACACCACGGCTCTTTCTGAGAAAAAGCAAGCACGGAGGACGAGAACCGCTTTTGCCCTGCGTAGCGTTCCGGGCAGCGGGTAGAACCAGGCAGAGAATTCCCGGCTAGCAGCTTCCCTGTGGCGGGGAAGTGCAAACGTACACGTTTTCGGCCGAAAACGCGTTTTCCGGCGAAAACGCACACCACGGCTCTTTCTGAGAAAAAGCAAGCACGGAGGACGAGAACCGCTTTTGCCCTGCGTAGCGTTCCGGGCAGCGGGTAGAACCAGGCAGAGAATTCCCGGCTAGCAGCTTCCCTGTGGCGGGGAAGTGCAAACGGACACGTTTTCGGCCGAAAACGCGTTTTCCGGCGAAAACGCACACCACGGCTCTTTCTGATAAAAGCAAGCATGGAGGACGAGAATCGCTTTTGCCCTGCGTAGCGTTCCGGGCAGCGGGTAGAACCAGGCAGAGAATTCCCGGCTAGCAGCTTCCCTGTGGCGGGGAAGTGCAAACGTACACGTTTTCGGCCGAAAAACCGTTTTCCGGCGAAAACGCACACCACGGCTCTTTCTGAGAAAAAGCAAGCACGGAGGACGAGAATCGCTTTTGCCCTGCGTAGCGTTCCGGGCAGCGGGTAGAACCAGGCAGAGAATTCCCGGCTAGCAGCTTCCCTATGTCAGGGAAATTGCAAACGTACACGTTTTCGGCCGAAAACGCGTTTTCCGGCGAAAACGCACACCACGGCTCTTTCTGAGAAAAAGCAAGCACGGAGGACGAGAATCGCTTTTGCCCTGCGTAGCGTTCCGGGCAGCGGGTAGAACCAGGCAGAGAATTCCCGTCTAGCAGCTTCCCTGTGGCGGGGAAGTGCAAACGTAGACGTTTTCGGCCGAAAACGCGTTTTCCGGCGAAAACGCACACCACGGCTCTTTCTGAGAAAAAGCAAGCACGGAGGACGAGAATCGCTTTTGCCCTGCGTAGCGTTCCGGGCAGCGGGTAGAACCAGGCAGAGAATTCCCGTCTAGCAGCTTCCCTGTGGCGGGGAAGTGCAAACGTACACGTTTTCGGCCGAAAAACCGTTTTCCGGCGAAAACGCACACCACGGCTCTTTCTGAGAAAAAGCAAGCACGGAGGACGAGAACCGCTTTTGGCCTGCGTAGCGTTCCGGGCAGCGGGTAGAACCAGGCAGAGAATTCCCGGCTAGCAGCTTCCCTGTGGCGGGGAAGTGCAAACGTACACGTTTTCGGCCGAAAACGCGTTTTCCGGCGAAAACGCACACCACGGCTCTTTCTGAGAAAAAGCAAGCACGGAGGACGAGAACCGCTTTTGCCCTGCGTAGCGTTCCGGGCAGCGGGTAGAACCAGGCAGAGAATTCCCGGCTAGCAGCTTCCCTGTGGCGGGGAAGAGCAAACGTACACGTTTTCGGCCGAAAACGCGTTTTCCGGCGAAAACGCACACCACGGCTCTTTCTGAGAAAAAGCAAGCACGGAGGACGAGAACCGCTTTTGCCCTGCGTAGCGTTCCGGGCAGCGGGTAGAACCAGGCAGAGAATTCCCGGCTAGCAGCTTCCCTGTGGCGGGGAAGTGCAAACGTACACGTTTTCGGCCGAAAACGCGTTTTCCGGCGAAAACGCACACCACGGCTCTTTCTGAGAAAAAGCAAGCACGGAGGACGAGAACCGCTTTTGCCCTGCGTAGCGTTCCGGGCAGCGGGTAGAACCAGGCAGAGAATTCCCGGCTAGCAGCTTCCCTGTGGCGGGGAAGAGCAAACGTACACGTTTTCGGCCGAAAACGCGTTTTCCGGCGAAAACGCACACCACGGCTCTTTCTGAGAAAAAGCAAGCACGGAGGACGAGAACCGCTTTTGCCCTGCGTAGCGTTCCGGGCAGCGGGTAGAACCAGGCAGAGAATTCCCGGCTAGCAGCTTCCCTGTGGCGGGGAAGTGCAAACGTACACGTTTTCGGCCGAAAACGCGTTTTCCGGCGAAAACGCACACCACGGCTCTTTCTGAGAAAAAGCAAGCACGGAGGACGAGAATCGCTTTTGCCCTGCGTAGCGTTCCGGGCAGCGGGTAGAACCAGGCAGAGAATTCCCGGCTAGCAGCTTCCCTATGTCAGGGAAATTGCAAACGTACACGTTTTCGGCCGAAAACGCGTTTTCCGGCGAAAACGCACACCACGGCTCTTTCTGAGAAAAAGCAAGCACGGAGGACGAGAATCGCTTTTGCCCTGCGTAGCGTTCCGGGCAGCGGGTAGAACCAGGCAGAGAATTCCCGTCTAGCAGCTTCCCTGTGGCGGGGAAGTGCAAACGTAGACGTTTTCGGCCGAAAACGCGTTTTCCGGCGAAAACGCACACCACGGCTCTTTCTGAGATAAAGCAAGCACGGAGGACGAGAATCGCTTTTGCCCTGCGTAGCGTTCCGGGCAGCGGGTAGAACCAGGCAGAGAATTCCCGTCTAGCAGCTTCCCTGTGGCGGGGAAGTGCAAACGTACACGTTTTCGGCCGAAAAACCGTTTTCCGGCGAAAACGCACACCACGGCTCTTTCTGAGAAAAAGCAAGCACGGAGGACGAGAACCGCTTTTGCCCTGCGTAGCGTTCCGGGCAGCGGGTAGAACCAGGCAGAGAATTCCCGGCTAGCAGCTTCCCTGTGGCGGGGAAGTGCAAACGTACACGTTTTCGGCCAAAAACGCGTTTTCCGGCGAAAACGCACACCACGGCTCTTTCTGAGAAAAAGCAAGCACGGAGGACGAGAACCGCTTTTGCCCTGCGTAGCGTTCCGGGCAGCGGGTAGAACCAGGCAGAGAATTCCCGGCTAGCAGCTTCCCTGTGGCGGGGAAGAGCAAACGTACACGTTTTCGGCCGAAAACGCGTTTTCCGGCGAAAACGCACACCACGGCTCTTTCTGAGAAAAAGCAAGCACGGAGGACGAGAACCGCTTTTGCCCTGCGTAGCGTTCCGGGCAGCGGGTAGAACCAGGCAGAGAATTCCCGGCTAGCAGCTTCCCTGTGGCGGGGAAGTGCAAACGTACACGTTTTCGGCCGAAAACGCGTTTTCCGGCGAAAACGCACACCACGGCTCTTTCTGAGAAAAAGCAAGCACGGAGGACGAGAACCGCTTTTGCCCTGCGTAGCGTTCCGGGCAGCGGGTAGAACCAGGCAGAGAATTCCCGGCTAGCAGCTTCCCTGTGGCGGGGAAGAGCAAACGTACACGTTTTCGGCCGAAAACGCGTTTTCCGGCGAAAACGCACACCACGGCTCTTTCTGAGAAAAAGCAAGCACGGAGGACGAGAACCGCTTTTGCCCTGCGTAGCGTTCCGGGCAGCGGGTAGAACCAGGCAGAGAATTCCCGGCTAGCAGCTTCCCTGTGGCGGGGAAGTGCAAACGTACACGTTTTCGGCCGAAAACGCGTTTTCCGGCGAAAACGCACACCACGGCTCTTTCTGAGAAAAAGCAAGCACGGAGGACGAGAACCGCTTTTGCCCTGCGTAGCGTTCCGGGCAGCGGGTAGAACCAGGCAGAGAATTCCCGGCTAGCAGCTTCCCTGTGGCGGGGAAGAGCAAACGTACACGTTTTCGGCCGAAAACGCGTTTTCCGGCGAAAACGCACACCACGGCTCTTTCTGAGAAAAAGCAAGCACGGAGGACGAGAACCGCTTTTGCCCTGCGTAGCGTTCCGGGCAGCGGGTAGAACCAGGCAGAGAATTCCCGGCTAGCAGCTTCCCTGTGGCGGGGAAGTGCAAACGTACACGTTTTCGGCCGAAAACGCGTTTTCCGGCGAAAACGCACACCACGGCTCTTTCTGAGAAAAAGCAAGCACGGAGGACGAGAACCGCTTTTGCCCTGCGTAGCGTTCCGGGCAGCGGGTAGAACCAGGCAGAGAATTCCCGGCTAGCAGCTTCCCTGTGGCAGGGAAATTGCAAACGTACACGTTTTCGGCCGAAAACTCGTTTTCCGGCGAAAACGCACACCACGGCTCTTTCTGAGAAAAAGCAAGCACGGAGGACGAGAACCGCTTTTGCCCTGCGTAGCGTTCCGGGCAGCGGGTAGAACCAGGCAGAGAATTCCCGGCTAGCAGCTTCCCTGTGGCGGGGAAGTGCAAACGGACACGTTTTCGGCCGAAAACGCGTTTTCCGGCGAAAACGCACACCACGGCTCTTTCTGAGAAAAAGCAAGCACAGAGGACGAGAATCGCTTTTGCCCTGCGTAGCGTTCCGGGCAGCGGGTAGAACCAGGCAGAGAATTCCCGTCTAGCAGCTTCCCTGTGGCGGGGAAGTGCAAACGTAGACGTTTTCGGCCGAAAACGCGTTTTCCGGCGAAAACGCACACCACGGCTCTTTCTGAGAAAAAGCAAGCACGGAGGACGAGAACCGCTTTTGCCCTGCGTAGCGTTCCGGGCAGCGGGTAGAACCAGGCAGAGAATTCCCGGCTAGCAGCTTCCCTGTGGCGGGGAAGTGCAAACGTACACGTTTTCGGCCGAAAACGCGTTTTCCGGTGAAAACGCACACCACGGCTCTTTCTGAGAAAAAGCAAGCACGGAGGACGAGAACCGCTTTTGCCCTGCGTAGCGTTCCGGGCAGCGGGTAGAACCAGGCAGAGATTCCCGGCTAGCAGCTTCCCTGTGGCGGGGAAGAGCAAACGTACACGTTTTCGGCCGAAAACGCGTTTTCCGGCGAAAACGCACACCACGGCTCTTTCTGAGAAAAAGCAAGCACGGAGGACGAGAACCGCTTTTGCCCTGCGTAGCGTTCCGGGCAGCGGGTAGAACCAGGCAGAGATTCCCGGCTAGCAGCTTCCCTGTGGCGGGGAAGAGCAAACGTACACGTTTTCGGCCGAAAACGCGTTTTCCGGCGAAAACGCACACCACGGCTCTTTCTGAGAAAAAGCAAGCACGGAGGACGAGAATCGCTTTTGCCCTGCGTAGCGTTCCGGGCAGCGGGTAGAACCAGGCAGAGAATTCCCGGCTAGCAGCTTCCCTGTGGCGGGGAAGTGCAAACGTACACGTTTTCGGCCGAAAACGCGTTTTCCGGCGAAAACGCACACCACGGCTCTTTCTGAGAAAAAGCAAGCACGGAGGACGAGAACCGCTTTTGCCCTGCGTAGCGTTCCGGGCAGCGGGTAGAACCAGGCAGAGAATTCCCGGCTAGCAGCTTCCCTGTGGCGGGGAAGAGCAAACGTACACGTTTTCGGCCGAAAACGCGTTTTCCGGCGAAAACGCACACCACGGCTCTTTCTGAGAAAAAGCAAGCACGGAGGACGAGAATCGCTTTTGCCCTGCGTAGCGTTCCGGGCAGCGGGTAGAACCAGGCAGAGAATTCCCGGCTAGCAGCTTCCCTGTGGCGGGGAAGTGCAAACGTACACGTTTTCGGCCGAAAACGCGTTTTCCGGCGAAAACGCACACCACGGCTCTTTCTGAGAAAAAGCAAGCACGGAGGACGAGAACCGCTTTTGCCCTGCGTAGCGTTCCGGGCAGCGGGTAGAACCAGGCAGAGAATTCCCGGCTAGCAGCTTCCCTGTGGCGGGGAAGTGCAAACGTACACGTTTTCGGCCGAAAACGCGTTTTCCGGCGAAAACGCACACCACGGCTCTTTCTGAGAAAAAGCAAGCACGGAGGACGAGAACCGCTTTTGCCCTGCGTAGCGTTCCGGGCAGCGGGTAGAACCAGGCAGAGAATTCCCGGCTAGCAGCTTCCCTGTGGCGGGGAAGTGCAAACGTACACGTTTTCGGCCGAAAACGCGTTTTCCGGCGAAAACGCACACCACGGCTCTTTCTGAGAAAAAGCAAGCACGGAGGACGAGAACCGCTTTTGCCCTGCGTAGCGTTCCGGGCAGCGGGTAGAACCAGGCAGAGAATTCCCGGCTAGCAGCTTCCCTGTGGCGGGGAAGTGCAAACGTACACGTTTTCGGCCGAAAAACCGTTTTCCGGCGAAAACGCACACCACGGCTCTTTCTGAGAAAAAGCAAGCACGGAGGACGAGAATCGCTTTTGCCCTGCGTAGCGTTCCGGGCAGCGGGTAGAACCAGGCAGAGAATTCCCGGCTAGCAGCTTCCCTATGTCAGGGAAATTGCAAACGTACACGTTTTCGGCCGAAAACGCGTTTTCCGGCGAAAACGCACACCACGGCTCTTTCTGAGAAAAAGCAAGCACGGAGGACGAGAATCGCTTTTGCCCTGCGTAGCGTTCCGGGCAGCGGGTAGAACCAGGCAGAGAATTCCCGTCTAGCAGCTTCCCTGTGGTGGGGAAGTGCAAACGTAGACGTTTTCGGCCGAAAACGCGTTTTCCGGCGAAAACGCACACCACGGCTCTTTCTGAGAAAAAGCAAGCACGGAGGACGAGAACCGCTTTTGCCCTGCGTAGCGTTCCGGGCAGCGGGTAGAACCAGGCAGAGAATTCCCGTCTAGCAGCTTCCCTGTGGCGGGGAAGTGCAAACGTACACGTTTTCGGCCGAAAAACCGTTTTCCGGCGAAAACGCACACCACGGCTCTTTCTGAGAAAAAGCAAGCACGAAGGACGAGAACCGCTTTTGCCCTGCGTAGCGTTCCGGGCAGCGGGTAGAACCAGGCAGAGAATTCCCGGCTAGCAGCTTCCCTGTGGCGGGGAAGTGCAAACGTACACGTTTTCGGCCGAAAACGCGTTTTCCGGCGAAAACGCACACCACGGCTCTTTCTGATAAAAGCAAGCACGGAGGACGAGAATCGCTTTTGCCCTGCGTAGCGTTCCGGGCAGCGGGTAGAACCAGGCAGAGAATTCCCGGCTAGCAGCTTCCCTGTGGCGGGGAAGAGCAAACGTACACGTTTTCGGCCGAAAACGCGTTTTCCGGCGAAAACGCACACCACGGCTCTTTCTGAGAAAAAGCAAGCACGGAGGACGAGAACCGCTTTTGCCCTGCGTAGCGTTCCGGGCAGCGGGTAGAACCAGGCAGAGAATTCCCGGCTAGCAGCTTCCCTGTGGCAGGGAAGTGCAAACGTACACGTTTTCGGCCGAAAACACGTTTTCCAGCGAAAACGCACACCGCGGCTCTTTCTGAGAAAAAGCAAGCACGGAGGACGAGAACCGCTTTTGCCCTGCGTAGCGTTCCGGGCAGCGGGTAGAACCAGGCAGAGAATTCCCGGCTAGCAGCTTCCCTGTGGCGGGGAAGTGCAAACGTACACGTTTTCGGCCGAAAACGCGTTTTCCGGCGAAGACGCACACCACGGCTCTTTCTGAGAAAAAGCAAGCACGGAGGACGAGAACCGCTTTTGCCCTGCGTAGCGTTCCGGGCAGCGGGTAGAACCAGGCAGAGAATTCCCGGCTAGCAGCTTCCCTGTGGCAGGGAAATTGCAAACGTACACGTTTTCGGCCGAAAATGCGTTTTCCGGCGAAAACGCACACCACGGCTCTTTCTGAGAAAAAGCAAGCACGGAGGACGAGAATCGCTTTTGCCCTGCGTAGCGTTCCGGGCAGCGGGTAGAACCAGGCAGAGAATTCCCGGCTAGCAGCTTCCCTGTGGCAGGGAAATTGCAAACGTACACGTTTTCGGCCGAAAACGCGTTTTCCGGCGAAAACGCACACCACGGCTCTTTCTGAGAAAAACCAAGCACGGAGGACGAGAACCGCTTTTGCCCTGCGTAGCGTTCCGGGCAGCGGGTAGAACCAGGCAGAGAATTCCCGGCTAGCAGCTTCCCTGTGGCGGGGAAGTGCAAACGTACACGTTTTCGGCCGAAAACGCGTTTTCCGGCGAAAACGCACACCACGGCTCTTTCTGAGAAAAAGCAAGCACGGAGGACGAGAATCGCTTTTGCCCTGCGTAGCGTTCCGGGCAGCGGGTAGAACCAGGCAGAGAATTCCCGTCTAGCAGCTTCCCTGTGGCGGGGAAGTGCAAACGTACACGTTTTCGGCCGAAAACGCGTTTTCCGGCGAAAACGCACACCGCGGCTCTTTCTGAGGAAAAGCAAGCACGGAGGACGAGAACCGCTTTTGCCCTGCGTAGCGTTCCGGGCAGCGGGTAGAACCAGGCAGAGAATTCCCGGCTAGCAGCTTCCCTGTGGCGGGGAAGAGCAAACGTACACGTTTTCGGCCGAAAACGCATTTTCCGGCGAAAACGCACACCACGGCTCTTTCTGAGAAAAAGCAAGCACGGAGGACGAGAACCGCTTTTGCCCTGCGTAGCGTTCCGGGCAGCGGGTAGAACCAGGCAGAGAATTCCCGGCTAGCAGCTTCCCTGTGGCGGGGAAGTGCAAACGTACACGTTTTCGGCCGAAAACGCGTTTTACGGCGAAAACGCACACCACGGCTCTTTCTGATAAAAGCAAGCACGGAGGACGAGAATCGCTTTTGCCCTGCGTAGCGTTCCGGGCAGCGGGTAGAACCAGGCAGAGAATTCCCGGCTAGCAGCTTCCCTGTGGCGGGGAAGTGCAAACGTACACGTTTTCGGCCGAAAACCCGTTTTCCGGCGAAAACGCACACCACGGCTCTTTCTGAGAAAAAGCAAGCACGGAGGACGAGAATCGCTTTTGCCCTGCGTAGCGTTCCGGGCAGCGGGTAGAATCAGGCAGAGAATTCCCGGCTAGCAGCTTCCCTGTGGCAGGGAAATTGCAAACGTACACGTTTTCGGCCGAAAACGCGTTTTCTGGCGAAAACGCACACCACGGCTCTTTCTGAGAAAAAGCAAGCACGGAGGACGAGAACCGCTTTTGCCCTGCGTAGCGTTCCGGGCAGCGGGTAGAACCAGGCAGAGAATTCCCGGCTAGCAGCTTCCCTGTGGCGGGGAAGTGCAAACGTACACGTTTTCGGCCGAAAACGCGTTTTCTGGCGAAAACGCACACCACGGCTCTTTCTGAGAAAAAGCAAGCACGGAGGACGAGAACCGCTTTTGCCCTGCGTAGCGTTCCGGGCAGCGGGTAGAACCAGGCAGAGAATTCCCGGCTAGCAGCTTCCCTGTGTCGGGGAAGTGCAAACGTACACGTTTTCGGCCGAAAACTCGTTTTCCGGCGAAATCGCACACCACGGCTCTTTCTGAGAAAAAGCAAGCACGGAGGACGAGAACCGCTTTTGCCCTGCGTAGCGTTCCGGGCAGCGGGTAGAACCAGGCAGAGAATTCCCGGCTAGCAGCTTCCCTGTGGCGGGGAAGTGCAAACGTACACGTTTTCGGCCGAAAACGCGTTTTCCGGCGAAGACGCACACCACGGCTCTTTCTGAGAAAAAGCAAGCACGGAGGACGAGAACCGCTTTTGCCCTGCGTAGCGTTCCGGGCAGCGGGTAGAACCAGGCAGAGAATTCCCGGCTAGCAGCTTCCCTGTGGCAGGGAAATTGCAAACGTACACGTTTTCGGTCGAAAACGCGTTTTCCGGCGAAAACGCACACCACGGCTCTTTCTGAGAAAAAGCAAGCACGGAGGACGAGAATCGCTTTTGCCCTGCGTAGCGTTCCGGGCAGCGGGTAGAACCAGGCAGAGAATTCCCGGCTAGCAGCTTCCCTGTGGCAGGTAAATTGCAAACGTACACGTTTTCGGCCGAAAACTCGTTTTCCGGCGAAAACGCACACCACGGCTCTTTCTGAGAAAAAGCAAGCACGGAGGACGAGAACCGCTTTTGCCCTGCGTAGCGTTCCGGGCAGCGGGTAGAACCAGGCAGAGAATTCCCGTCTAGCAGCTTCCCTGTGGCGGGGAAGTGCAAACGTACACGTTTTCGGCCGAAAACGCGTTTTCCGGCGAATACGCACACCGCGGCTCTTTCTGAGGAAAAGCAAGCACGGAGGACGAGAACCGCTTTTGCCCTGCGTAGCGTTCCGGGCAGCGGGTAGAACCAGGCAGAGAATTCCCGGCTAGCAGCTTCCCTGTGGCGGGGAAGAGCAAACGTACACGTTTTCGGCCGAAAACGCGTTTTCCGGCGAAAACGCACACCACGGCTCTTTCTGAGAAAAAGCAAGCACGGAGGACGAGAACCGCTTTTGCCCTGCGTAGCGTTCCGGGCAGCGGGTAGAACCAGGCAGAGAATTCCCGGCTAGCAGCTTCCCTGTGGCAGGGAAATTGCAAACGTACACGTTTTCGGTCGAAAACGCGTTTTCCGGCGAAAACGCACACCACGGCTCTTTCTGAGAAAAAGCAAGCACGGAGGACGAGAATCGCTTTTGCCCTGCGTAGCGTTCCGGGCAGCGGGTAGAACCAGGCAGAGAATTCCCGGCTAGCAGCTTCCCTGTGGCAGGTAAATTGCAAACGTACACGTTTTCGGCCGAAAACTCGTTTTCCGGCGAAAACGCACACCACGGCTCTTTCTGAGAAAAAGCAAGCACGGAGGACGAGAACCGCTTTTGCCCTGCGTAGCGTTCCGGGCAGCGGGTAGAACCAGGCAGAGAATTCCCGTCTAGCAGCTTCCCTGTGGCGGGGAAGTGCAAACGTACACGTTTTCGGCCGAAAACGCGTTTTCCGGCGAATACGCACACCGCGGCTCTTTCTGAGGAAAAGCAAGCACGGAGGACGAGAACCGCTTTTGCCCTGCGTAGCGTTCCGGGCAGCGGGTAGAACCAGGCAGAGAATTCCCGGCTAGCAGCTTCCCTGTGGCGGGGAAGAGCAAACGTACACGTTTTCGGCCGAAAACGCGTTTTCCGGCGAAAACGCACACCACGGCTCTTTCTGAGAAAAAGCAAGCACGGAGGACGAGAACCGCTTTTGCCCTGCGTAGCGTTCCGGGCAGCGGGTAGAACCAGGCAGAGAATTCCCGGCTAGCAGCTTCCCTGTGGCGGGGAAGTGCAAACGTACACGTTTTCGGCCGAAAACGCGTTTTACGGCGAAAACGCACACCACGGCTCTTTCTGATAAAAGCAAGCACGGAGGACGAGAATCGCTTTTGCCCTGCGTAGCGTTCCGGGCAGCGGGTAGAACCAGGCAGAGAATTCCCGTCTAGCAGCTTCCCTGTGGCGGGGAAGTGCAAACGTACACGTTTTCGGCCGAAAACCCGTTTTCCGGCGAAAACGCACACCACGGCTCTTTCTGAGAAAAAGCAAGCACGGAGGACGAGAATCGCTTTTGCCCTGCGTAGCGTTCCGGGCAGCGGGTAGAACCAGGCAGAGAATTCCCGGCTAGCAGCTTCCCTGTGGCGGGGAAGTGCAAACGTACACGTTTTCGGCCGAAAACGCGTTTTCCGGCGAAAACGCACACCACGGCTCTTTCTGAGAAAAAGCAAGCACGGAGGACGAGAATCGCATTTGCCCTGCGTAGCGTTCCGGGCAGCGGGTAGAACCAGGCAGAGAATTCCCGGCTAGCAGCTTCCCTGTGGCGGGGAAGTGCAAACGTACACGTTTTCGGCCGAAAACGCGTTTTCCGGCGAAAACGCACACCACGGCTCTTTCTGAGAATAAGCAAGCACGGAGGACGAGAATCGCTTTTGCCCTGCGTAGCGTTCCGGGCAGCGGGTAGAACCAGGCAGAGAATTCCCGGCTAGCAGCTTCCCTGTGGCGGGGAAGAGCAAACGTACACGTTTTCGGCCGAAAACGCGTTTTCCGGCGAAAACGCACACCACGGCTCTTTCTGAGAAAAAGCAAGCACGGAGGACGAGAATCGCTTTTGCCCTGCGTAGCGTTCCGGGCAGCGGGTAGAACCAGGCAGAGAATTCCCGGCTAGCAGCTTCCCTGTGGCGGGGAAGTGCAAACGTACACGTTTTCGGCCGAAAACACGTTTTCCGGCGAAAACGCACACAACGGCTCTTTCTGAGAAAAAGCAAGCACGGAGGACGAGAACCGCTTTTGCCCTGCATAGCGTTCCGGGCAGCGGGTAGAACCAGGCAGAGAATTCCCGGCTAGCAGCTTCCCTGTGGCGGGGAAGTGCAAACGTACACGTTTTCGGCCGAAAACTCGTTTTCCGGCGAAAACGCACACCACGGCTCTTTCTGAGAAAAAGCAAGCACGGAGGACGAGAACCGCTTTTGCCCTGCGTAGCGTTCCGGGCAGCGGGTAGAACCAGGCAGAGAATTCCCGGCTAGCAGCTTCCCTGTGGCGGGGAAGAGCAAACGTACACGTTTTCGGCCGAAGACGCGTTTTCCGGCGAAAACGCACACCACGGCTCTTTCTGAGAAAAAGCAAGCACGGAGGACGAGAACCGCTTTTGCCCTGCGTAGCGTTCCGGGCAGCGGGTAGAACCAGGCAGAGAATTCCCGGCTAGCAGCTTCCCTGTGGCGGGGAAGTGCAAACGTACACGTTTTCGGCCGAAAACGCGTTTTCCGGCGAAAACGCACACCACGGCTCTTTCTGATAAAAGCAAGCACGGAGGACGAGAATCGCTTTTGCCCTGCCTAGCGTTCCGGGCAGCGGGTAGAACCAGGCAGAGAATTCCCGGCTAGCAGCTTCCCTGTGGCGGGGAAGAGCAAACGTACACGTTTTCGGCCGAAAACGCGTTTTCCGGCGAAAACGCACACCACGGCTCTTTCTGAGAAAAAGCAAGCACGGAGGACGAGAACCGCTTTTGCCCTGCGTAGCGTTCCGGGCAGCGGGTAGAACCAGGCAGAGAATTCCCGGCTAGCAGCTTCCCTGTGGCGGGGAAGTGCAAACGTACACGTTTTCGGCCGAAAACGCGTTTTCCGGCGAAAACGCACACCACGGCTCTTTCTGAGAAAAAGCAAGCACGGAGGACGAGAACCGCTTTTGCCCTGCGTAGCGTTCCGGGCAGCGGGTAGAACCAGGCAGAGAATTCCCGGCTAGCAGCTTCCCTGTGGCGGGGAAGTGCAAACGTACACGTTTTCGGCCGAAAACGCGTTTTCCGGCGAAAACGCACACCACGGCTCTTTCTGAGAAAAAGCAAGCACGGAGGACGAGAATCGCTTTTGCCCTGCGTAGCGTTCCGGGCAGCGGGTAGAACCAGGCAGAGAATTCCCGGCTAGCAGCTTCCCTGTGGCGGGGAAGTGCAAACGTACACGTTTTCAGCCGAAAACGCGTTTTCCGGCGAAAAGGCACACCACGGCTCTTTCTGATAAAAGCAAGCACGGAGGACGAGAATCGCTTTTGCCCTGCGTAGCGTTCCGGGCAGCGGGTAGAACCAGGCAGAGAATTCCCGTCTAGCAGCTTCCCTGTGGCGGGGAAGTGCAAACGTACACGTTTTCGGCCGAAAACTCGTTTTCCGGCGAAAACGCACACCACGGCTCTTACTGAGAAAAAGCAAGCACGGAGGACGAGAACCGCTTTTGCCCTGCGTAGCGTTCCGGGCAGCGGGTAGAACCAGGCAGAGAATTCCCGGCTAGCAGCTTCCCTGTGGCGGGGAAGTGCAAACGTACACGTTTTCGGCCGAAAACGCGTTTTCCGGCGAAAACGCACACCACGGCTCTTTCTGAGAAAAGCAAGCACGGAGGACGAGAACCGCTTTTGCCCTGCGTAGCGTTCCGGGCAGCGGGTAGAACCAGGCAGAGAATTCCCGACTAGCAGCTTCCCTGTGGCAGGGAAGAGCAAACGTACACGTTTTCGGCCGAAAACGCGTTTTCCGGCGAAAACGCACACCACGGCTCTTTCTGAGAAAAAGCAAGCACGGAGGACGAGAATCGCTTTTGCCCTGCGTAGCGTTCCGGGCAGCGGGTAGAACCAGGCAGAGAATTCCCGGCTAGCAGCTTCCCTGTGGCGGGGAACTGCAAACGTACACGTTTTCGGCCGAAAACGCGTTTTCCGGCGAAAACGCACACCGCGGCTCTTTCTGAGGAAAAGCAAGCACGGAGGACGAGAACCGCTTTTGCCCTGCGTAGCGTTCCGGGCAGCGGGTAGAACAGGCAGAGAATTCCCGGCTAGCAGCTTCCCTGTGGCGGGGAAGAGCAAACATACACGTTTTCGGCCGAAAACGCGTTTTCCGGCGAAAACGCACACCACGGCTCTTTCTGAGAAAAAGCAAGCACGGAGGACGAGAACCGCTTTTGCCCTGCGTAGCGTTCCGGGCAGCGGGTAGAACCAGGCAGAGAATTCCCGGCTAGCAGCTTCCCTGTGGCGGGGAAGTGCAAACGTAGACGTTTTCGGCCGAAAACGCGTTATCCGGCGAAAACGCACACCGCGGCTCTTTCTGAGAAAAAGCAAGCACGGAGGACGAGAATCGCTTTTGCCCCGCGTAGCGTTCCGGGCAGCGGGTAGAACCAGGCAGAGAATTCCCGGCTAGCAGCTTCCCTGTGGCGGGGAAGTGCAAACGTACACGTTTTCGGCCGAAAACGCGTTTTCCGGCGAAAACGCACACCACGGCTCTTTCTGAGAAAAAGCAAGCACGGAGGACGAGAATCGCATTTGCCCTGCGTAGCGTTCCGGGCAGCGGGTAGAACCAGGCAGAGAATTCCCGGCTAGCAGCTTCCCTGTGGCGGGGAAGTGCAAACGTACACGTTTTCGGCCGAAAACGCGTTTTCCGGCGAAAACGCACACCACGGCTCTTTCTGAGAAAAAGCAAGCACGGAGGACGAGAACCGCTTTTGCCCTGCGTAGCGTTCCGGGCAGCGGGTAGAACCAGGCAGAGAATTCCCGGCTAGCAGCTTCCCTGTGGCGGGGAAGTGCAAACGTAGACGTTTTCGGCCGAAAACGCGTTTTCCGGCGAAAACGCACACCACGGCTCTTTCTGAGAAAAAGCAAGCACGGAGGACGAGAATCGCATTTGCCCTGCGTAGCGTTCCGGGCAGCGGGTAGAACCAGGCAGAGAATTCCCGGCTAGCAGCTTCCCTGTGGCAGGGAAGTGCAAACGTACACGTTTTCGGCCGAAAACGCGTTTTCCGGCGAAAACGCACACCACGGCTCTTTCTGATAAAAGAAAGCACGGAGGACGAGAATCGCTTTTGCCCTGCGTAGCGTTCCGGGCAGCGGGTAGAACCAGGCAGAGAATTCCCGGCTAGCAGCTTCCCTGTGGCGGGGAAGAGCAAACGTACACGTTTTCGGCCGAAAACGCGTTTTCCGGCGAAAACGCACACCACGGCTCTTTCTGAGAAAAAGCAAGCACGGAGGACGAGAACCGCTTTTGCCCTGCGTAGCGTTCCGGGCAGCGGGTAGAACCAGGCAGAGAATTCCCGGCTAGCAGCTTCCCTGTGGCGGGGAAGTGAAACGGACACGTTTTCGGCCGAAAACGCGTTTTCCGGCGAAAACGCACACCACGGCTCTTTCTGAGAAAAAGCAAGCAGGGAGGACGAGAACCGCTTTTGCCCTGCGTAGCGTTCCGGGCAGCGGGTAGAACCAGGCAGAGAATTCCCGGCTAGCAGCTTCCCTGTGGCGGGGAAGTGCAAACGTAGACGTTTTCGGCCGAAAACGCGTTTTCCGGCGAAAACGCACACCACGGCTTTTTCTGAGAAAAAGCAAGCACGGAGGACGAGAACCGCTTTTGCCCTGCGTAGCGTTCCGGGCAGCGGGTAGAACCAGGCAGAGAATTCCCGGCTAGCAGCTTCCCTGTGGCGGGGAAGTGCAAACGTACACGTTTTCGGCCGAAAACGCGTTTTCCGGCGAAAACGCACACCACGGCTCTTTCTGAGAAAAAGCAAGCACGGAGGACGAGAAGCGCTTTTGCCATGCGTAGCGTTCCGGGCAGCGGGTAGAACCAGGCAGAGAATTCCCGGCTAGCAGCTTCCCTGTGGCGGGGAAGTGCAAACGTACACGTTTTCGGCCGAAAACGCGTTTTCCGGCGAAAACGCACACCACGGCTCTTTCTGAGAAAAAGCAAGCACGGAGGACGTGAATCGCTTTTGCCATGCGTAGCGTTCCGGGCAGCGGGTAGAACCAGGCAGAGAATTCCCGGCTAGCAGCTTCCCTGTGGCGGGGAAGTGCAAACGTACACGTTTTCGGCCGAAAACGCGTTTTCCGGCGAAAACGCACACCACGGCTCTTTCTGAGAAAAAGCAAGCACGGAGGACGTGAATCGCTTTTGCCATGCGTAGCGTTCCGGGCAGCGGGTAGAACCAGGCAGAGAATTCCCGGCTAGCAGCTTCCCTGTGGCGGGGAAGTGCAAACGTACACGTTTTCGGCCGAAAACGCGTTTTCCGGCGAAAACGCACACCACGGCTTTTTCTGAGAAAAAGCAAGCACGGAGGACGAGAACCGCTTTTGCCCGGCGTAGCGTTCCGGGCAGCGGGTAGAACCAGGCAGAGAATTCCCGGCTAGCAGCTTCCCTGTGGCGGGGAAGTGCAAACGTACACGTTTTCGGCCGAAAACGCGTTTTCCGGCGAAAACGCACACCACGGCTCTTTCTGAGAAAAAGCAAGCACGGAGGACGAGAATCGCTTTTGCCCTGCGTAGCGTTCCGGGCAGCGGGTAGAACCAGGCAGAGAATTCCCGGCTAGCAGCTTCCCTGTGGCGGGGAAATTGCAAACGTACACGTTTTCGGCCGAAAACGCGTTTTCCGGCGAAAACGCAGACCACGGCTCTTTCTGAGAAAAAGCAAGCACGGAGGACGAGAACCGCTTTTGCCCTGCGTAGCGTTCCGGGCAGCGGGTAGAACCAGGCAGAGAATTCCCGGCTAGCAGCTTCCCTGTGGCGGGGAAGTGCAAACGTACACGTTTTCGGCCGAAAACGCGTTTTCCGGCGAAAACGCACACCACGGCTCTTTCTGAGAAAAAGCAAGCACGGAGGACGAGAACCGCTTTTGCCCTGCGTAGCGTTCCGGGCAGCGGGTAGAACCAGGCAGAGAATTCCCGTCTAGCAGCTTCCCTGTGGCGGGAAATTGCAAACGTACACGTTTTCGGCCGAAAACGCGTTTTCCGGCGAAAACGCACACCACGGCTCTTTCTGAGAAAAAGCAAGCACGGAGGACGAGAACCGCTTTTGCCCTGCGTAGCGTTCCGGGCAGCGGGTAGAACCAGGCAGAGAATTCCCGGCTAGCAGCTTCCCTGTGGCGGGGAAGTGCAAACGTAGACGTTTTCGGCCGAAAACGCGTTTTCCGGCGAAAACGCACACCACGGCTCTTTCTGAGAAAAAGCAAGCACGGAGGACGAGAACCGCTTTTGCCCTGCGTAGCGTTCCGGGCAGCGGGTAGAACCAGGCAGAGAATTCCCGGCTAGCAGCTTCCCTGTGGCGGGGAAGTGCAAACGTACACGTTTTCGGCCGAAAACGCGTTTTCCGGCGAAAACGCACACCACGGCTTTTTCTGAGAAAAAGCAAGCACGGAGGACGAGAACCGCTTTTGCCATGCGTAGCGTTCCGGGCAGCGGGTAGAACCAGGCAGAGAATTCCCGGCTAGCAGCTTCCCTGTGGCGGGGAAGTGCAAACGTACACGTTTTCGGCCGAAAACGCGTTTTCCGGCGAAAACGCACACCACGGCTTTTTCTGAGAAAAAGCAAGCACGGAGGACGAGAACCGCTTTTGCCCTGCGTAGCGTACCGGGCAGCGGGTAGAACCAGGCAGAGAATTCCCGGCTAGCAGCTTCCCTGTGGCGGGGAAGTGCAAACGGACACGTTTTCGGCCGAAAACGCGTTTTCCGGCGAAAACGCACACCACGGCTCTTTCTGAGAAAAAGCAAGCACGGAGGACGAGAATCGCTTTTGCCCTGCGTAGCGTTCAGGGCAGCGGGTAGAACCAGGCAGAGAATTCCCGGCTAGCAGCTTCCCTGTGGCAGGGAAATTGCAAACGTACACGTTTTCGGCCGAAAACGCGTTTTCCGGCGAAGACGCACACCACGGCTCTTTCTGATAAAAGCAAGCACGGAGGACGAGAACCGCTTTTGCCCTGCGTAGCGTTCCGGGCAGCGGGTAGAACCAGGCAGAGAATTCCCGGCTAGCAGCTTCCCTGTGGCGGGGAAGTGCAAACGTACACGTTTTCGGCCGAAAACGCGTTTTCCGGCGAAAACGCACACCACGGCTCTTTCTGAGAAAAAGCAAGCAGGGAGGACGAGAACCGCTTTTGCCCTGCGTAGCGTTCCGGGCAGCGGGTAGAACCAGGCAGAGAATTCCCGGCTAGCAGCTTCCCTGTGGCGGGGAAGTGCAAACGTAGACGTTTTCGGCCGAAAACGCGTTTTCCGGCGAAAACGCACACCACGGCTTTTTCTGAGAAAAAGCAAGCACGGAGGACGAGAACCGCTTTTGCCCTGCGTAGCGTTCCGGGCAGCGGGTAGAACCAGGCAGAGAATTCCCGGCTAGCAGCTTCCCTGTGGCGGGGAAGTGCAAACGTACACGTTTTCGGCCGAAAACGCGTTTTCCGGCGAAAACGCACACCACGGCTCTTTCTGAGAAAAAGCAAGCACGGAGGACGAGAAGCGCTTTTGCCATGCGTAGCGTTCCGGGCAGCGGGTAGAACCAGGCAGAGAATTCCCGGCTAGCAGCTTCCCTGTGGCGGGGAAGTGCAAACGTACACGTTTTCGGCCGAAAACGCGTTTTCCGGCGAAAACGCACACCACGGCTCTTTCTGAGAAAAAGCAAGCACGGAGGACGTGAATCGCTTTTGCCATGCGTAGCGTTCCGGGCAGCGGGTAGAACCAGGCAGAGAATTCCCGGCTAGCAGCTTCCCTGTGGCGGGGAAGTGCAAACGTACACGTTTTCGGCCGAAAACGCGTTTTCCGGCGAAAACGCACACCACGGCTCTTTCTGAGAAAAAGCAAGCACGGAGGACGTGAATCGCTTTTGCCATGCGTAGCGTTCCGGGCAGCGGGTAGAACCAGGCAGAGAATTCCCGGCTAGCAGCTTCCCTGTGGCGGGGAAGTGCAAACGTACACGTTTTCGGCCGAAAACGCGTTTTCCGGCGAAAACGCACACCACGGCTTTTTCTGAGAAAAAGCAAGCACGGAGGACGAGAACCGCTTTTGCCCGGCGTAGCGTTCCGGGCAGCGGGTAGAACCAGGCAGAGAATTCCCGGCTAGCAGCTTCCCTGTGGCGGGGAAGTGCAAACGTACACGTTTTCGGCCGAAAACGCGTTTTCCGGCGAAAACGCACACCACGGCTCTTTCTGAGAAAAAGCAAGCACGGAGGACGAGAATCGCTTTTGCCCTGCGTAGCGTTCCGGGCAGCGGGTAGAACCAGGCAGAGAATTCCCGGCTAGCAGCTTCCCTGTGGCGGGGAAATTGCAAACGTACACGTTTTCGGCCGAAAACGCGTTTTCCGGCGAAAACGCAGACCACGGCTCTTTCTGAGAAAAAGCAAGCACGGAGGACGAGAACCGCTTTTGCCCTGCGTAGCGTTCCGGGCAGCGGGTAGAACCAGGCAGAGAATTCCCGGCTAGCAGCTTCCCTGTGGCGGGGAAGTGCAAACGTACACGTTTTCGGCCGAAAACGCGTTTTCCGGCGAAAACGCACACCACGGCTCTTTCTGAGAAAAAGCAAGCACGGAGGACGAGAACCGCTTTTGCCCTGCGTAGCGTTCCGGGCAGCGGGTAGAACCAGGCAGAGAATTCCCGTCTAGCAGCTTCCCTGTGGCGGGAAATTGCAAACGTACACGTTTTCGGCCGAAAACGCGTTTTCCGGCGAAAACGCACACCACGGCTCTTTCTGAGAAAAAGCAAGCACGGAGGACGAGAACCGCTTTTGCCCTGCGTAGCGTTCCGGGCAGCGGGTAGAACCAGGCAGAGAATTCCCGGCTAGCAGCTTCCCTGTGGCGGGGAAGTGCAAACGTAGACGTTTTCGGCCGAAAACGCGTTTTCCGGCGAAAACGCACACCACGGCTCTTTCTGAGAAAAAGCAAGCACGGAGGACGAGAACCGCTTTTGCCCTGCGTAGCGTTCCGGGCAGCGGGTAGAACCAGGCAGAGAATTCCCGGCTAGCAGCTTCCCTGTGGCGGGGAAGTGCAAACGTACACGTTTTCGGCCGAAAACGCGTTTTCCGGCGAAAACGCACACCACGGCTTTTTCTGAGAAAAAGCAAGCACGGAGGACGAGAACCGCTTTTGCCATGCGTAGCGTTCCGGGCAGCGGGTAGAACCAGGCAGAGAATTCCCGGCTAGCAGCTTCCCTGTGGCGGGGAAGTGCAAACGTACACGTTTTCGGCCGAAAACGCGTTTTCCGGCGAAAACGCACACCACGGCTTTTTCTGAGAAAAAGCAAGCACGGAGGACGAGAACCGCTTTTGCCCTGCGTAGCGTACCGGGCAGCGGGTAGAACCAGGCAGAGAATTCCCGGCTAGCAGCTTCCCTGTGGCGGGGAAGTGCAAACGGACACGTTTTCGGCCGAAAACGCGTTTTCCGGCGAAAACGCACACCACGGCTCTTTCTGAGAAAAAGGAAGCACGGAGGACGAGAATCGCTTTTGCCCTGCGTAGCGTTCAGGGCAGCGGGTAGAACCAGGCAGAGAATTCCCGGCTAGCAGCTTCCCTGTGGCAGGGAAATTGCAAACGTACACGTTTTCGGCCGAAAACGCGTTTTCCGGCGAAGACGCACACCACGGCTCTTTCTGATAAAAGCAAGCACGGAGGACGAGAACCGCTTTTGCCCTGCGTAGCGTTCCGGGCAGCGGGTAGAACCAGGCAGAGAATTCCCGGCTAGCAGCTTCCCTGTGGCGGGGAAGTGCAAACGTACACGTTTTCGGCCGAAAACGCGTTTTCCGGCGAAAACGCACACCACGGCTCTTTCTGAGAAAAAGCAAGCACGGAGGACGAGAACCGCTTTTGCCCTGCGTAGCGTTCCGGGCAGCGGGTAGAACCAGGCAGAGAATTCCCGGCTAGCAGCTTCCCTGTGGCGGGGAAGAGCAAACGGACACGTTTTCGGCCGAAAACGGGTTTTCCGGCGAAAAAGCACACCACGGCTCTTTCTGAGAAAAAGCAAGCACGGAGGACGAGAATCGCTTTTGCCCTGCGTAGCGTTCCGGGCAGCGGGTAGAACCAGGCAGAGAATTCCCGGCTAGCAGCTTCCCTGTGGCGGGGAAGTGCAAACGGACACGTTTTCGGCCGAAAACGCGTTTTCCGGCGAAAACGCACACCACGGCTCTTTCTGAGAAAAAGCAAGCACGGAGGACGAGAACCGCTTTTGCCCTGCGTAGCGCTCCGGGCAGCGGGTAGAACCAGGCTGAGAATTCCCGGCTAGCAGCTTCCCTGTGGCGGGGAAGTGCAAACGTAGACGTTTTCGGCCGAAAACGCGTTTTCCGGGGAAAACACACACCACGGCTTTTTCTGAGAAAAAGCAAGCACGGAGGACGAGAACCGCTTTTGCCCTGCGTAGCGTTCCGGGCAGCGGGTAGAACCAGGCAGAGAATTCCCGGCTAGCAGCTTCCCTGTGGCGGGGAAGTGCAAACGTACACGTTTTCGGCCGAAAACGCGTTTTCCGGCGAAAACGCACACCACGGCTCTTTCTGAGAAAAAGCAAGCACGGAGGACGAGAACCGCTTTTGCCCTGCGTAGCGTTCCGGGCAGCGGGTAGAACCAGGCAGAGAATTCTCGGCTAGCAGCTTCCCTGTGGCAGGGAAATTGCAAACGTACACGTTTTCGGCCGAAAACGCGTTTTCCGGCGAAAACGCACACCACGGCTCTTTCTGAGAAAAAGCAAGCACGGAGGACGAGAACCGCTTTTGCCCTGCGTAGCGTTCCGGGCAGCGGGTAGAACCAGGCAGAGAATTCTCGGCTAGCAGCTTCCCTGTGGCAGGGAAATTGCAAACGTACACGTTTTCGGCCAAAAACGCGTTTTCCGGCGAAAACGCACACCACGGCTCTTTCTGAGAAAAAGCAAGCACGGAGGACGAGAATCGCATTTGCCCTGCGTAGCGTTCCGGGCAGCGGGTAGAACCAGGCAGAGAATTCCCGGCGAGCAGCTTCCCTGTGGCAGGGAAGTGCAAACGTACACGTTTTCGGCCGAAAACACGTTTTCCAGCGAAAACGCACACCACAGCTCTTTCTGATAAAAAGCAAGCACGGAGGACGAGAACCGCTTTTGCCCTGCGTAGCGTTCCGGGCAGCGGGTAGAACCAGGCAGAGAATTCCCGGCTAGCAGCTTCCCTGTGGCGGGGAAGTGCAAACGTACACGTTTTCGGCCGAAAACGCGTTTTCCGGCGAAAACGCACACCACGGCTCTTTCTGAGAAAAAGCAAGCACGGAGGACGAGAATCGCTTTTGCCCTGCGTAGCGTTCAGGGCAGCGGGTAGAACCAGGCAGAGAATTCCCGGCTAGCAGCTTCCCTGTGGCGGGGAAGTGCAAACGTAGACGTTTTTGGCCGAAAACGCGTTTTCCGGGGAAAACGCACACCACGGCTCTTTCTGAGAAAAAGCAAGCACGGAGGACGAGAACCGCTTTTGCCCTGCGTAGCGTTCCGGGCAGCGGGTAGAACCAGGCAGAGAATTCCCGTCTAGCAGCTTCCCTGTGGCGGGGAAGTGCAAACGTACACGTTTTCGGCCGAAAACGCGTTTTCCGGCGAAAACGCACACCACGGCTCTTTCTGAGAAAAAGCAAGCACGGAGGACGAGAACCGCTTTTGCCCTGCATAGCGTTCCGGGCAGCGGGTAGAACCAGGCAGAGAATTCCCGGCTAGCAGCTTCCCTGTGGCAGGGAAATTGCAAACGTACACGTTTTCGGCCGAAAACGCGTTTTCCGGCGAAAACGCACATCACGGCTTTTTCTGAGAAAAAGCAAGCACGGAGGACGAGAACCGCTTTTGCCCTGCGTAGCGTTCCGGGCAGCGGGTAGAACCAGGCAGAGAATTCCCGGCTAGCAGCTTCCCTGTGGCGGGGAAGTGCAAACGTAGACGTTTTCGGCCGAAAACGCGTTTTCCGGCGAAAACGCACACCACGGCTCTTTCTGAGAAAAAGCAAGCACGGAGGACGAGAACCGCTTTTGCCCTGCGTAGCGTTCCGGGCAGCGGGTAGAACCAGGCAGAGAATTCCCGGCTAGCAGCTTCCCTGTGGCGGGGAAGTGCAAACGTACACGTTTTCGGCCGAAAACGCGTTTTCCGGCGAAAACGCACACCACGGCTTTTTCTGAGAAAAAGCAAGCACGGAGGACGAGAACCGCTTTTGCCATGCGTAGCGTTCCGGGCAGCGGGTAGAACCAGGCAGAGAATTCCCGGCTAGCAGCTTCCCTGTGGCGGGGAAGTGCAAACGTACACGTTTTCGGCCGAAAACGCGTTTTCCGGCGAAAACGCACACCACGGCTTTTTCTGAGAAAAAGCAAGCACGGAGGACGAGAACCGCTTTTGCCCTGCGTAGCGTACCGGGCAGCGGGTAGAACCAGGCAGAGAATTCCCGGCTAGCAGCTTCCCTGTGGCGGGGAAGTGCAAACGGACACGTTTTCGGCCGAAAACGCGTTTTCCGGCGAAAACGCACACCACGGCTCTTTCTGAGAAAAAGGAAGCACGGAGGACGAGAATCGCTTTTGCCCTGCGTAGCGTTCAGGGCAGCGGGTAGAACCAGGCAGAGAATTCCCGGCTAGCAGCTTCCCTGTGGCAGGGAAATTGCAAACGTACACGTTTTCGGCCGAAAACGCGTTTTCCGGCGAAGACGCACACCACGGCTCTTTCTGATAAAAGCAAGCACGGAGGACGAGAACCGCTTTTGCCCTGCGTAGCGTTCCGGGCAGCGGGTAGAACCAGGCAGAGAATTCCCGGCTAGCAGCTTCCCTGTGGCGGGGAAGTGCAAACGTACACGTTTTCGGCCGAAAACGCGTTTTCCGGCGAAAACGCACACCACGGCTCTTTCTGAGAAAAAGCAAGCACGGAGGACGAGAACCGCTTTTGCCCTGCGTAGCGTTCCGGGCAGCGGGTAGAACCAGGCAGAGAATTCCCGGCTAGCAGCTTCCCTGTGGCGGGGAAGAGCAAACGGACACGTTTTCGGCCGAAAACGGGTTTTCCGGCGAAAAAGCACACCACGGCTCTTTCTGAGAAAAAGCAAGCACGGAGGACGAGAATCGCTTTTGCCCTGCGTAGCGTTCCGGGCAGCGGGTAGAACCAGGCAGAGAATTCCCGGCTAGCAGCTTCCCTGTGGCGGGGAAGTGCAAACGGACACGTTTTCGGCCGAAAACGCGTTTTCCGGCGAAAACGCACACCACGGCTCTTTCTGAGAAAAAGCAAGCACGGAGGACGAGAACCGCTTTTGCCCTGCGTAGCGCTCCGGGCAGCGGGTAGAACCAGGCTGAGAATTCCCGGCTAGCAGCTTCCCTGTGGCGGGGAAGTGCAAACGTAGACGTTTTCGGCCGAAAACGCGTTTTCCGGGGAAAACACACACCACGGCTTTTTCTGAGAAAAAGCAAGCACGGAGGACGAGAACCGCTTTTGCCCTGCGTAGCGTTCCGGGCAGCGGGTAGAACCAGGCAGAGAATTCCCGGCTAGCAGCTTCCCTGTGGCGGGGAAGTGCAAACGTACACGTTTTCGGCCGAAAACGCGTTTTCCGGCGAAAACGCACACCACGGCTCTTTCTGAGAAAAAGCAAGCACGGAGGACGAGAACCGCTTTTGCCCTGCGTAGCGTTCCGGGCAGCGGGTAGAACCAGGCAGAGAATTCTCGGCTAGCAGCTTCCCTGTGGCAGGGAAATTGCAAACGTACACGTTTTCGGCCGAAAACGCGTTTTCCGGCGAAAACGCACACCACGGCTCTTTCTGAGAAAAAGCAAGCACGGAGGACGAGAACCGCTTTTGCCCTGCGTAGCGTTCCGGGCAGCGGGTAGAACCAGGCAGAGAATTCTCGGCTAGCAGCTTCCCTGTGGCAGGGAAATTGCAAACGTACACGTTTTCGGCCAAAAACGCGTTTTCCGGCGAAAACGCACACCACGGCTCTTTCTGAGAAAAAGCAAGCACGGAGGACGAGAATCGCATTTGCCCTGCGTAGCGTTCCGGGCAGCGGGTAGAACCAGGCAGAGAATTCCCGGCGAGCAGCTTCCCTGTGGCAGGGAAGTGCAAACGTACACGTTTTCGGCCGAAAACACGTTTTCCAGCGAAAACGCACACCACAGCTCTTTCTGATAAAAAGCAAGCACGGAGGACGAGAACCGCTTTTGCCCTGCGTAGCGTTCCGGGCAGCGGGTAGAACCAGGCAGAGAATTCCCGGCTAGCAGCTTCCCTGTGGCGGGGAAGTGCAAACGTACACGTTTTCGGCCGAAAACGCGTTTTCCGGCGAAAACGCACACCACGGCTCTTTCTGAGAAAAAGCAAGCACGGAGGACGAGAATCGCTTTTGCCCTGCGTAGCGTTCAGGGCAGCGGGTAGAACCAGGCAGAGAATTCCCGGCTAGCAGCTTCCCTGTGGCGGGGAAGTGCAAACGTAGACGTTTTTGGCCGAAAACGCGTTTTCCGGGGAAAACGCACACCACGGCTCTTTCTGAGAAAAAGCAAGCACGGAGGACGAGAACCGCTTTTGCCCTGCGTAGCGTTCCGGGCAGCGGGTAGAACCAGGCAGAGAATTCCCGTCTAGCAGCTTCCCTGTGGCGGGGAAGTGCAAACGTACACGTTTTCGGCCGAAAACGCGTTTTCCGGCGAAAACGCACACCACGGCTCTTTCTGAGAAAAAGCAAGCACGGAGGACGAGAACCGCTTTTGCCCTGCATAGCGTTCCGGGCAGCGGGTAGAACCAGGCAGAGAATTCCCGGCTAGCAGCTTCCCTGTGGCAGGGAAATTGCAAACGTACACGTTTTCGGCCGAAAACGCGTTTTCCGGCGAAAACGCACATCACGGCTTTTTCTGAGAAAAAGCAAGCACGGAGGACGAGAACCGCTTTTGCCCTGCGTAGCGTTCCGGGCAGCGGGTAGAACCAGGCAGAGAATTCCCGGCTAGCAGCTTCCCTGTGGCGGGGAAGTGCAAACGGACACGTTTTCGGCCGAAAACGCGTTTTCCGGCGAAAACGCACACCACGGCTCTTTCTGAGAAAAAGCAAGCACGGAGGACGAGAACCGCTTTTGCCCTGCGTAGCGTTCCGGGCAGCGGGTAGAACCAGGCAGAGAATTCCCGGCTAGCAGCTTCCCTGTGGCGGGGAAGTGCAAACGTACACGTTTTCGGCCGAAAACGCGTTTTCCGGCGAAAACGCACACCACGGCTCTTTCTGAGAAAAAGCAAGCACGGAGGACGAGAACCGCTTTTGCCCTGCGTAGCGTTCCGGGCAGCGGGTAGAACCAGGCAGAGAATTCCCGGCTAGCAGCTTCCCTGTGGCAGGGAAATTGCAAACGTACACGTTTTCGGCCGAAAACGCGTTTTCCGGCGAAAACGCACACCACGGCTCTTTCTGAGAAAAAGCAAGCACGGAGGACGAGAATCGCTTTTGCCCTGCGTAGCGTTCCGGGCAGCGGGTAGAACCAGGCAGAGAATTCCCGGCTAGCAGCTTCCCTGTGGCGGGGAAGTGCAAACGGACACGTTTTCGGCCGAAAACGCGTTTTCCGGCGAAAACGCACACCACGGCTCTTTCTGAGAAAAAGCAAGCACGGAGGACGAGAACCGCTTTTGCCCTGCGTAGCGTTCCGGGCAGCGGGTAGAACCAGGCAGAGAATTCCCGTCTAGCAGCTTCCCTGTGGCGGGAAATTGCAAACGTACACGTTTTCGGCCGAAAACGCGTTTTCCGGCGAAAACGCACACCACGGCTCTTTCTGAGAAAAAGCAAGCACGGAGGACGAGAACCGCTTTTGCCCTGGGTAGCGTTCCGGGCAGCGGGTAGAACCAGGCAGAGAATTCCCGGCTAGCAGCTTCCCTGTGGCGGGGAAGAGCAAACGTACACGTTTTCGGCCGAAAACGCGTTTTCCGGCGAAAACGCACACCACGGCTCTTTCTGAGAAAAAGCAAGCACGGAGGACGAGAACCGCTTTTGCCCTGCGTAGCGTTCCGGGCAGCGGGTAGAACCAGGCAGAGAATTCCCTGCTAGCAGCTTCCCTGTGGCGGGAAATTGCAAAGGTACACGTTTTCGGCCGAAAACGCGTTTTCCGGCGAAAACGCACACCACGGCTCTTTCTGAGAAAAAGCAAGTACGGAGGACGAGAATCGCTTTTGCCCTGCGTAGCGTTCCGGGCAGCGGGTAGAACCAGGCAGAGAATTCCCGGCTAGCAGCTTCCCTGTGGCGGGGAAGTGCAAACGTAGACGTTTTCGGCCGAAAACGCGTTTTCCGGCGAAAACGCACACCACGGCTTTTTCTGAGAAAAAGCAAGCACGGAGGACGAGAACCGCTTTTGCCCTGCGTAGCGTTCCGGGCAGCGGGTAGAACCAGGCAGAGAATTCCCGGCTAGCAGCTTCCCTGTGGCGGGGAAGTGCAAACGGACACGTTTTCGGCCGAAAACGCGTTTTCCGGCGAAGACGCACACCACGGCTCTTTCTGAGAAAAAGCAAGCACGGAGGACGAGAATCGCTTTTGCCCTGCGTAGCGTTCCGGGCAGCGGGTAGAACCAGGCAGAGAATTCCCGGCTAGCAGCTTCCCTGTGGCAGGGAAGTGCAAACATACACGTTTTCGGCCGAAAACGCGTTTTCCGGCGAAAACGCACACCACGGCTCTTTCTGAGAAAAAGCAAGCACGGAGGACGAGAACCGCTTTTGCCCGGCGTAGCGTTCCGGGCAGCGGGTAGAACCAGGCAGAGAATTCCCGGCTAGCAGCTTCCCTGTGGCGGGGAAGTGCAAACGTAGACGTTTTCGGCCGAAAACGCGTTTTCCGGGGAAAACACACACCACGGCTTTTTCTGAGAAAAAGCAAGCACGGAGGACGAGAACCGCTTTTGCCCTGAGTAGCGTTCCGGGCAGCGGGTAGAACCAGGCAGAGAATTCCCGGCTAGCAGCTTCCCTGTGGCGGGGAAGTGCAAACGGACACGTTTTCGGCCGAAAACGCGTTTTCCGGCGAAAACGCACACCACGGCTCTTTCTGATAAAAGCAAGCATGGAGGACGAGAATCGCTTTTGCCCTGCGTAGCGTTCCGGGCAGCGGGTAGAACCAGGCAGAGAATTCCCGGCTAGCAGCTTCCCTGTGGCGGGGAAGTGCAAACGTACACGTTTTCGGCCGAAAAACCGTTTTCCGGCGAAAACGCACACCACGGCTCTTTCTGAGAAAAAGCAAGCACGGAGGACGAGAATCGCTTTTGCCCTGCGTAGCGTTCCGGGCAGCGGGTAGAACCAGGCAGAGAATTCCCGGCTAGCAGCTTCCCTATGTCAGGGAAATTGCAAACGTACACGTTTTCGGCCGAAAACGCGTTTTCCGGCGAAAACGCACACCACGGCTCTTTCTGAGAAAAAGCAAGCACGGAGGACGAGAATCGCTTTTGCCCTGCGTAGCGTTCCGGGCAGCGGGTAGAACCAGGCAGAGAATTCCCGTCTAGCAGCTTCCCTGTGGCGGGGAAGTGCAAACGTAGACGTTTTCGGCCGAAAACGCGTTTTCCGGCGAAAACGCACACCACGGCTCTTTCTGAGAAAAAGCAAGCACGGAGGACGAGAATCGCTTTTGCCCTGCGTAGCGTTCCGGGCAGCGGGTAGAACCAGGCAGAGAATTCCCGTCTAGCAGCTTCCCTGTGGCGGGGAAGTGCAAACGTACACGTTTTCGGCCGAAAAACCGTTTTCCGGCGAAAACGCACACCACGGCTCTTTCTGAGAAAAAGCAAGCACGGAGGACGAGAACCGCTTTTGCCCTGCGTAGCGTTCCGGGCAGCGGGTAGAACCAGGCAGAGAATTCCCGGCTAGCAGCTTCCCTGTGGCGGGGAAGTGCAAACGTACACGTTTTCGGCCGAAAACGCGTTTTCCGGCGAAAACGCACACCACGGCTCTTTCTGAGAAAAAGCAAGCACGGAGGACGAGAACCGCTTTTGCCCTGCGTAGCGTTCCGGGCAGCGGGTAGAACCAGGCAGAGAATTCCCGGCTAGCAGCTTCCCTGTGGCGGGGAAGAGCAAACGTACACGTTTTCGGCCGAAAACGCGTTTTCCGGCGAAAACGCACACCACGGCTCTTTCTGAGAAAAAGCAAGCACGGAGGACGAGAACCGCTTTTGCCCTGCGTAGCGTTCCGGGCAGCGGGTAGAACCAGGCAGAGAATTCCCGGCTAGCAGCTTCCCTGTGGCGGGGAAGTGCAAACGTACACGTTTTCGGCCGAAAACGCGTTTTCCGGCGAAAACGCACACCACGGCTCTTTCTGAGAAAAAGCAAGCACGGAGGACGAGAACCGCTTTTGCCCTGCGTAGCGTTCCGGGCAGCGGGTAGAACCAGGCAGAGAATTCCCGGCTAGCAGCTTCCCTGTGGCGGGGAAGAGCAAACGTACACGTTTTCGGCCGAAAACGCGTTTTCCGGCGAAAACGCACACCACGGCTCTTTCTGAGAAAAAGCAAGCACGGAGGACGAGAACCGCTTTTGCCCTGCGTAGCGTTCCGGGCAGCGGGTAGAACCAGGCAGAGAATTCCCGGCTAGCAGCTTCCCTGTGGCGGGGAAGTGCAAACGTACACGTTTTCGGCCGAAAACGCGTTTTCCGGCGAAAACGCACACCACGGCTCTTTCTGAGAAAAAGCAAGCACGGAGGACGAGAACCGCTTTTGCCCTGCGTAGCGTTCCGGGCAGCGGGTAGAACCAGGCAGAGAATTCCCGGCTAGCAGCTTCCCTGTGGCAGGGAAATTGCAAACGTACACGTTTTCGGCCGAAAACTCGTTTTCCGGCGAAAACGCACACCACGGCTCTTTCTGAGAAAAAGCAAGCACGGAGGACGAGAACCGCTTTTGCCCTGCGTAGCGTTCCGGGCAGCGGGTAGAACCAGGCAGAGAATTCCCGGCTAGCAGCTTCCCTGTGGCGGGGAAGTGCAAACGGACACGTTTTCGGCCGAAAACGCGTTTTCCGGCGAAAACGCACACCACGGCTCTTTCTGAGAAAAAGCAAGCACAGAGGACGAGAATCGCTTTTGCCCTGCGTAGCGTTCCGGGCAGCGGGTAGAACCAGGCAGAGAATTCCCGTCTAGCAGCTTCCCTGTGGCGGGGAAGTGCAAACGTAGACGTTTTCGGCCGAAAACGCGTTTTCCGGCGAAAACGCACACCACGGCTCTTTCTGAGAAAAAGCAAGCACGGAGGACGAGAACCGCTTTTGCCCTGCGTAGCGTTCCGGGCAGCGGGTAGAACCAGGCAGAGAATTCCCGGCTAGCAGCTTCCCTGTGGCGGGGAAGTGCAAACGTACACGTTTTCGGCCGAAAACGCGTTTTCCGGTGAAAACGCACACCACGGCTCTTTCTGAGAAAAAGCAAGCACGGAGGACGAGAACCGCTTTTGCCCTGCGTAGCGTTCCGGGCAGCGGGTAGAACCAGGCAGAGATTCCCGGCTAGCAGCTTCCCTGTGGCGGGGAAGAGCAAACGTACACGTTTTCGGCCGAAAACGCGTTTTCCGGCGAAAACGCACACCACGGCTCTTTCTGAGAAAAAGCAAGCACGGAGGACGAGAACCGCTTTTGCCCTGCGTAGCGTTCCGGGCAGCGGGTAGAACCAGGCAGAGATTCCCGGCTAGCAGCTTCCCTGTGGCGGGGAAGAGCAAACGTACACGTTTTCGGCCGAAAACGCGTTTTCCGGCGAAAACGCACACCACGGCTCTTTCTGAGAAAAAGCAAGCACGGAGGACGAGAACCGCTTTTGCCCTGCGTAGCGTTCCGGGCAGCGGGTAGAACCAGGCAGAGAATTCCCGGCTAGCAGCTTCCCTGTGGCGGGGAAGTGCAAACGTACACGTTTTCGGCCGAAAACGCGTTTTCCGGCGAAAACGCACACCACGGCTCTTTCTGAGAAAAAGCAAGCACGGAGGACGAGAACCGCTTTTGCCCTGCGTAGCGTTCCGGGCAGCGGGTAGAACCAGGCAGAGAATTCCCGGCTAGCAGCTTCCCTGTGGCGGGGAAGAGCAAACGTACACGTTTTCGGCCGAAAACGCGTTTTCCGGCGAAAACGCACACCACGGCTCTTTCTGAGAAAAAGCAAGCACGGAGGACGAGAATCGCTTTTGCCCTGCGTAGCGTTCCGGGCAGCGGGTAGAACCAGGCAGAGAATTCCCGGCTAGCAGCTTCCCTGTGGCGGGGAAGTGCAAACGTACACGTTTTCGGCCGAAAACGCGTTTTCCGGCGAAAACGCACACCACGGCTCTTTCTGAGAAAAAGCAAGCACGGAGGACGAGAACCGCTTTTGCCCTGCGTAGCGTTCCGGGCAGCGGGTAGAACCAGGCAGAGAATTCCCGGCTAGCAGCTTCCCTGTGGCGGGGAAGTGCAAACGTACACGTTTTCGGCCGAAAACGCGTTTTCCGGCGAAAACGCACACCACGGCTCTTTCTGAGAAAAAGCAAGCACGGAGGACGAGAACCGCTTTTGCCCTGCGTAGCGTTCCGGGCAGCGGGTAGAACCAGGCAGAGAATTCCCGGCTAGCAGCTTCCCTGTGGCGGGGAAGTGCAAACGTACACGTTTTCGGCCGAAAACGCGTTTTCCGGCGAAAACGCACACCACGGCTCTTTCTGAGAAAAAGCAAGCACGGAGGACGAGAACCGCTTTTGCCCTGCGTAGCGTTCCGGGCAGCGGGTAGAACCAGGCAGAGAATTCCCGGCTAGCAGCTTCCCTGTGGCGGGGAAGTGCAAACGGACACGTTTTCGGCCGAAAACGCGTTTTCCGGCGAAAACGCACACCACGGCTCTTTCTGATAAAAGCAAGCATGGAGGACGAGAATCGCTTTTGCCCTGCGTAGCGTTCCGGGCAGCGGGTAGAACCAGGCAGAGAATTCCCGGCTAGCAGCTTCCCTGTGGCGGGGAAGTGCAAACGTACACGTTTTCGGCCGAAAAACCGTTTTCCGGCGAAAACGCACACCACGGCTCTTTCTGAGAAAAAGCAAGCACGGAGGACGAGAATCGCTTTTGCCCTGCGTAGCGTTCCGGGCAGCGGGTAGAACCAGGCAGAGAATTCCCGGCTAGCAGCTTCCCTATGTCAGGGAAATTGCAAACGTACACGTTTTCGGCCGAAAACGCGTTTTCCGGCGAAAACGCACACCACGGCTCTTTCTGAGAAAAAGCAAGCACGGAGGACGAGAATCGCTTTTGCCCTGCGTAGCGTTCCGGGCAGCGGGTAGAACCAGGCAGAGAATTCCCGTCTAGCAGCTTCCCTGTGGCGGGGAAGTGCAAACGTAGACGTTTTCGGCCGAAAACGCGTTTTCCGGCGAAAACGCACACCACGGCTCTTTCTGAGAAAAAGCAAGCACGGAGGACGAGAACCGCTTTTGCCCTGCGTAGCGTTCCGGGCAGCGGGTAGAACCAGGCAGAGAATTCCCGTCTAGCAGCTTCCCTGTGGCGGGGAAGTGCAAACGTACACGTTTTCGGCCGAAAAACCGTTTTCCGGCGAAAACGCACACCACGGCTCTTTCTGAGAAAAAGCAAGCACGGAGGACGAGAACCGCTTTTGCCCTGCGTAGCGTTCCGGGCAGCGGGTAGAACCAGGCAGAGAATTCCCGGCTAGCAGCTTCCCTGTGGCAGGGAAATTGCAAACGTACACGTTTTCGGCCGAAAACTCGTTTTCCGGCGAAAACGCACACCACGGCTCTTTCTGAGAAAAAGCAAGCACGGAGGACGAGAACCGCTTTTGCCCTGCGTAGCGTTCCGGGCAGCGGGTAGAACCAGGCAGAGAATTCCCGGCTAGCAGCTTCCCTGTGGCGGGGAAGTGCAAACGGACACGTTTTCGGCCGAAAACGCGTTTTCCGGCGAAAACGCACACCACGGCTCTTTCTGAGAAAAAGCAAGCACAGAGGACGAGAATCGCTTTTGCCCTGCGTAGCGTTCCGGGCAGCGGGTAGAACCAGGCAGAGAATTCCCGTCTAGCAGCTTCCCTGTGGCGGGGAAGTGCAAACGTAGACGTTTTCGGCCGAAAACGCGTTTTCCGGCGAAAACGCACACCACGGCTCTTTCTGAGAAAAAGCAAGCACGGAGGACGAGAACCGCTTTTGCCCTGCGTAGCGTTCCGGGCAGCGGGTAGAACCAGGCAGAGAATTCCCGGCTAGCAGCTTCCCTGTGGCGGGGAAGTGCAAACGTACACGTTTTCGGCCGAAAACGCGTTTTCCGGTGAAAACGCACACCACGGCTCTTTCTGAGAAAAAGCAAGCACGGAGGACGAGAACCGCTTTTGCCCTGCGTAGCGTTCCGGGCAGCGGGTAGAACCAGGCAGAGATTCCCGGCTAGCAGCTTCCCTGTGGCGGGGAAGAGCAAACGTACACGTTTTCGGCCGAAAACGCGTTTTCCGGCGAAAACGCACACCACGGCTCTTTCTGAGAAAAAGCAAGCACGGAGGACGAGAACCGCTTTTGCCCTGCGTAGCGTTCCGGGCAGCGGGTAGAACCAGGCAGAGATTCCCGGCTAGCAGCTTCCCTGTGGCGGGGAAGAGCAAACGTACACGTTTTCGGCCGAAAACGCGTTTTCCGGCGAAAACGCACACCACGGCTCTTTCTGAGAAAAAGCAAGCACGGAGGACGAGAATCGCTTTTGCCCTGCGTAGCGTTCCGGGCAGCGGGTAGAACCAGGCAGAGAATTCCCGGCTAGCAGCTTCCCTGTGGCGGGGAAGTGCAAACGTACACGTTTTCGGCCGAAAACGCGTTTTCCGGCGAAAACGCACACCACGGCTCTTTCTGAGAAAAAGCAAGCACGGAGGACGAGAACCGCTTTTGCCCTGCGTAGCGTTCCGGGCAGCGGGTAGAACCAGGCAGAGAATTCCCGGCTAGCAGCTTCCCTGTGGCGGGGAAGAGCAAACGTACACGTTTTCGGCCGAAAACGCGTTTTCCGGCGAAAACGCACACCACGGCTCTTTCTGAGAAAAAGCAAGCACGGAGGACGAGAATCGCTTTTGCCCTGCGTAGCGTTCCGGGCAGCGGGTAGAACCAGGCAGAGAATTCCCGGCTAGCAGCTTCCCTGTGGCGGGGAAGTGCAAACGTACACGTTTTCGGCCGAAAACGCGTTTTCCGGCGAAAACGCACACCACGGCTCTTTCTGAGAAAAAGCAAGCACGGAGGACGAGAACCGCTTTTGCCCTGCGTAGCGTTCCGGGCAGCGGGTAGAACCAGGCAGAGAATTCCCGGCTAGCAGCTTCCCTGTGGCGGGGAAGTGCAAACGTACACGTTTTCGGCCGAAAACGCGTTTTCCGGCGAAAACGCACACCACGGCTCTTTCTGAGAAAAAGCAAGCACGGAGGACGAGAACCGCTTTTGCCCTGCGTAGCGTTCCGGGCAGCGGGTAGAACCAGGCAGAGAATTCCCGGCTAGCAGCTTCCCTGTGGCGGGGAAGTGCAAACGTACACGTTTTCGGCCGAAAACGCGTTTTCCGGCGAAAACGCACACCACGGCTCTTTCTGAGAAAAAGCAAGCACGGAGGACGAGAACCGCTTTTGCCCTGCGTAGCGTTCCGGGCAGCGGGTAGAACCAGGCAGAGAATTCCCGGCTAGCAGCTTCCCTGTGGCGGGGAAGTGCAAACGGACACGTTTTCGGCCGAAAACGCGTTTTCCGGCGAAAACGCACACCACGGCTCTTTCTGATAAAAGCAAGCATGGAGGACGAGAATCGCTTTTGCCCTGCGTAGCGTTCCGGGCAGCGGGTAGAACCAGGCAGAGAATTCCCGGCTAGCAGCTTCCCTGTGGCGGGGAAGTGCAAACGTACACGTTTTCGGCCGAAAAACCGTTTTCCGGCGAAAACGCACACCACGGCTCTTTCTGAGAAAAAGCAAGCACGGAGGACGAGAATCGCTTTTGCCCTGCGTAGCGTTCCGGGCAGCGGGTAGAACCAGGCAGAGAATTCCCGGCTAGCAGCTTCCCTATGTCAGGGAAATTGCAAACGTACACGTTTTCGGCCGAAAACGCGTTTTCCGGCGAAAACGCACACCACGGCTCTTTCTGAGAAAAAGCAAGCACGGAGGACGAGAATCGCTTTTGCCCTGCGTAGCGTTCCGGGCAGCGGGTAGAACCAGGCAGAGAATTCCCGTCTAGCAGCTTCCCTGTGGCGGGGAAGTGCAAACGTAGACGTTTTCGGCCGAAAACGCGTTTTCCGGCGAAAACGCACACCACGGCTCTTTCTGAGAAAAAGCAAGCACGGAGGACGAGAACCGCTTTTGCCCTGCGTAGCGTTCCGGGCAGCGGGTAGAACCAGGCAGAGAATTCCCGTCTAGCAGCTTCCCTGTGGCGGGGAAGTGCAAACGTACACGTTTTCGGCCGAAAAACCGTTTTCCGGCGAAAACGCACACCACGGCTCTTTCTGAGAAAAAGCAAGCACGAAGGACGAGAACCGCTTTTGCCCTGCGTAGCGTTCCGGGCAGCGGGTAGAACCAGGCAGAGAATTCCCGGCTAGCAGCTTCCCTGTGGCGGGGAAGTGCAAACGTACACGTTTTCGGCCGAAAACGCGTTTTCCGGCGAAAACGCACACCACGGCTCTTTCTGATAAAAGCAAGCACGGAGGACGAGAATCGCTTTTGCCCTGCGTAGCGTTGCGGGCAGCGGGTAGAACCAGGCAGAGAATTCCCGGCTAGCAGCTTCCCTGTGGCGGGGAAGAGCAAACGTACACGTTTTCGGCCGAAAACGCGTTTTCCGGCGAAAACGCACACCACGGCTCTTTCTGAGAAAAAGCAAGTACGGAGGACGAGAATCGCTTTTGCCCTGCGTAGCGTTCCGGGCAGCGGGTAGAACCAGGCAGAGAATTCCCGGCTAGCAGCTTCCCTGTGGCGGGGAAGTGCAAACGTACACGTTTTCGGCCGAAAACGCGTTTTCTGGCGAAAACGCACACCACGGCTCTTTCTGAGAAAAAGCAAGCACGGAGGACGAGAACCGCTTTTGCCCTGCGTAGCGTTCCGGGCAGCGGGTAGAACCAGGCAGAGAATTCCCGGCTAGCAGCTTCCCTGTGGCAGGGAAGTGCAAACGTACACGTTTTCGGCCGAAAACACGTTTTCCAGCGAAAACGCACACCGCGGCTCTTTCTGAGAAAAAGCAAGCACGGAGGACGAGAACCGCTTTTGCCCTGCGTAGCGTTCCGGGCAGCGGGTAGAACCAGGCAGAGAATTCCCGGCTAGCAGCTTCCCTGTGGCGGGGAAGTGCAAACGTACACGTTTTCGGCCGAAAACGCGTTTTCCGGCGAAGACGCACACCACGGCTCTTTCTGAGAAAAAGCAAGCACGGAGGACGAGAACCGCTTTTGCCCTGCGTAGCGTTCCGGGCAGCGGGTAGAACCAGGCAGAGAATTCCCGGCTAGCAGCTTCCCTGTGGCAGGGAAATTGCAAACGTACACGTTTTCGGCCGAAAATGCGTTTTCCGGCGAAAACGCACACCACGGCTCTTTCTGAGAAAAAGCAAGCACGGAGGACGAGAATCGCTTTTGCCCTGCGTAGCGTTCCGGGCAGCGGGTAGAACCAGGCAGAGAATTCCCGGCTAGCAGCTTCCCTGTGGCAGGGAAATTGCAAACGTACACGTTTTCGGCCGAAAACGCGTTTTCCGGCGAAAACGCACACCACGGCTCTTTCTGAGAAAAACCAAGCACGGAGGACGAGAACCGCTTTTGCCCTGCGTAGCGTTCCGGGCAGCGGGTAGAACCAGGCAGAGAATTCCCGGCTAGCAGCTTCCCTGTGGCGGGGAAGTGCAAACGTACACGTTTTCGGCCGAAAACGCGTTTTCCGGCGAAAACGCACACCACGGCTCTTTCTGAGAAAAAGCAAGCACGGAGGACGAGAATCGCTTTTGCCCTGCGTAGCGTTCCGGGCAGCGGGTAGAACCAGGCAGAGAATTCCCGTCTAGCAGCTTCCCTGTGGCGGGGAAGTGCAAACGTACACGTTTTCGGCCGAAAACGCGTTTTCCGGCGAAAACGCACACCGCGGCTCTTTCTGAGGAAAAGCAAGCACGGAGGACGAGAACCGCTTTTGCCCTGCGTAGCGTTCCGGGCAGCGGGTAGAACCAGGCAGAGAATTCCCGGCTAGCAGCTTCCCTGTGGCGGGGAAGAGCAAACGTACACGTTTTCGGCCGAAAACGCGTTTTCCGGCGAAAACGCACACCACGGCTCTTTCTGATAAAAGCAAGCACGGAGGACGAGAATCGCTTTTGCCCTGCGTAGCGTTCCGGGCAGCGGGTAGAACCAGGCAGAGAATTCCCGGCTAGCAGCTTCCCTGTGGCAGGGAAATTGCAAACGTACACGTTTTCGGTCGAAAACGCGTTTTCCGGCGAAAACGCACACCACGGCTCTTTCTGAGAAAAAGCAAGCACGGAGGACGAGAATCGCTTTTGCCCTGCGTAGCGTTCCGGGCAGCGGGTAGAACCAGGCAGAGAATTCCCGGCTAGCAGCTTCCCTGTGGCAGGTAAATTGCAAACGTACACGTTTTCGGCCGAAAACTCGTTTTCCGGCGAAAACGCACACCACGGCTCTTTCTGAGAAAAAGCAAGCACGGAGGACGAGAACCGCTTTTGCCCTGCGTAGCGTTCCGGGCAGCGGGTAGAACCAGGCAGAGAATTCCCGTCTAGCAGCTTCCCTGTGGCGGGGAAGTGCAAACGTACACGTTTTCGGCCGAAAACGCGTTTTCCGGCGAATACGCACACCGCGGCTCTTTCTGAGGAAAAGCAAGCACGGAGGACGAGAACCGCTTTTGCCCTGCGTAGCGTTCCGGGCAGCGGGTAGAACCAGGCAGAGAATTCCCGGCTAGCAGCTTCCCTGTGGCGGGGAAGAGCAAACGTACACGTTTTCGGCCGAAAACGCGTTTTCCGGCGAAAACGCACACCACGGCTCTTTCTGAGAAAAAGCAAGCACGGAGGACGAGAACCGCTTTTGCCCTGCGTAGCGTTCCGGGCAGCGGGTAGAACCAGGCAGAGAATTCCCGGCTAGCAGCTTCCCTGTGGCAGGGAAATTGCAAACGTACACGTTTTCGGTCGAAAACGCGTTTTCCGGCGAAAACGCACACCACGGCTCTTTCTGAGAAAAAGCAAGCACGGAGGACGAGAATCGCTTTTGCCCTGCGTAGCGTTCCGGGCAGCGGGTAGAACCAGGCAGAGAATTCCCGGCTAGCAGCTTCCCTGTGGCAGGTAAATTGCAAACGTACACGTTTTCGGCCGAAAACTCGTTTTCCGGCGAAAACGCACACCACGGCTCTTTCTGAGAAAAAGCAAGCACGGAGGACGAGAACCGCTTTTGCCCTGCGTAGCGTTCCGGGCAGCGGGTAGAACCAGGCAGAGAATTCCCGTCTAGCAGCTTCCCTGTGGCGGGGAAGTGCAAACGTACACGTTTTCGGCCGAAAACGCGTTTTCCGGCGAATACGCACACCGCGGCTCTTTCTGAGGAAAAGCAAGCACGGAGGACGAGAACCGCTTTTGCCCTGCGTAGCGTTCCGGGCAGCGGGTAGAACCAGGCAGAGAATTCCCGGCTAGCAGCTTCCCTGTGGCGGGGAAGAGCAAACGTACACGTTTTCGGCCGAAAACGCGTTTTCCGGCGAAAACGCACACCACGGCTCTTTCTGAGAAAAAGCAAGCACGGAGGACGAGAACCGCTTTTGCCCTGCGTAGCGTTCCGGGCAGCGGGTAGAACCAGGCAGAGAATTCCCGGCTAGCAGCTTCCCTGTGGCGGGGAAGTGCAAACGTACACGTTTTCGGCCGAAAACGCGTTTTACGGCGAAAACGCACACCACGGCTCTTTCTGATAAAAGCAAGCACGGAGGACGAGAATCGCTTTTGCCCTGCGTAGCGTTCCGGGCAGCGGGTAGAACCAGGCAGAGAATTCCCGTCTAGCAGCTTCCCTGTGGCGGGGAAGTGCAAACGTACACGTTTTCGGCCGAAAACCCGTTTTCCGGCGAAAACGCACACCACGGCTCTTTCTGAGACAAAGCAAGCACGGAGGACGAGAATCGCTTTTGCCCTGCGTAGCGTTCCGGGCAGCGGGTAGAACCAGGCAGAGAATTCCCGGCTAGCAGCTTCCCTGTGGCGGGGAAGTGCAAACGTACACGTTTTCGGCCGAAAACGCGTTTTCCGGCGAAAACGCACACCACGGCTCTTTCTGAGAAAAAGCAAGCACGGAGGACGAGAATCGCATTTGCCCTGCGTAGCGTTCCGGGCAGCGGGTAGAACCAGGCAGAGAATTCCCGGCTAGCAGCTTCCCTGTGGCGGGGAAGTGCAAACGTACACGTTTTCGGCCGAAAACGCGTTTTCCGGCGAAAACGCACACCACGGCTCTTTCTGAGAAAAAGCAAGTACGGAGGACGAGAATCGCTTTTGCCCTGCGTAGCGTTCCGGGCAGCGGGTAGAACCAGGCAGAGAATTCCCGGCTAGCAGCTTCCCTGTGGCGGGGAAGTGCAAACGTAGACGTTTTCGGCCGAAAACGCGTTTTCCGGCGAAAACGCACACCACGGCTTTTTCTGAGAAAAAGCAAGCACGGAGGACGAGAACCGCTTTTGCCCTGCGTAGCGTTCCGGGCAGCGGGTAGAACCAGGCAGAGAATTCCCGGCTAGCAGCTTCCCTGTGGCGGGGAAGTGCAAACGGACACGTTTTCGGCCGAAAACGCGTTTTCCGGCGAAGACGCACACCACGGCTCTTTCTGAGAAAAAGCAAGCACGGAGGACGAGAATCGCTTTTGCCATGCGTAGCGTTCCGGGCAGCGGGTAGAACCAGGCAGAGAATTCCCGGCTAGCAGCTTCCCTGTGGCAGGGAAGTGCAAACATACACGTTTTCGGCCGAAAACGCGTTTTCCGGCGAAAACGCACACCACGGCTCTTTCTGAGAAAAAGCAAGCACGGAGGACGAGAACCGCTTTTGCCCGGCGTAGCGTTCCGGGCAGCGGGTAGAACCAGGCAGAGAATTCCCGGCTAGCAGCTTCCCTGTGGCGGGGAAGTGCAAACGTAGACGTTTTCGGCCGAAAACGCGTTTTCCGGGGAAAACACACACCACGGCTTTTTCTGAGAAAAAGCAAGCACGGAGGACGAGAACCGCTTTTGCCCTGAGTAGCGTTCCGGGCAGCGGGTAGAACCAGGCAGAGAATTCCCGGCTAGCAGCTTCCCTGTGGCGGGGAAGTGCAAACGTACACGTTTTCGGCCGAAAACGCGTTTTCCGGCGAAAACGCACACCACGGCTCTTTCTGAGAAAAAGCAAGCACGGAGGACGAGAACCGCTTTTGCCCTGCGTAGCGTTCCGGGCAGCGGGTAGAACCAGGCAGAGAATTCTCGGCTAGCAGCTTCCCTGTGGCAGGGAAATTGCAAACGTACACGTTTTCGGCCGAAAACGCGTTTTCCGGCGAAAACGCACACCACGGCTCTTTCTGAGAAAAAGCAAGCACGGAGGACGAGAACCGCTTTTGCCCTGCGTAGCGTTCCGGGCAGCGGGTAGAACCAGGCAGAGAATTCCCGGCTAGCAGCTTCCCTGTGGCGGGGAAGTGCAAACGGACACGTTTTCGGCCGAAAACGCGTTTTCCGGCGAAAACGCACACCACGGCTCTTTCTGAGAAAAAGCAAGCACGGAGGACGAGAACCGCTTTTGCCCTGCGTAGCGTTCCGGGCAGCGGGTAGAACCAGGCAGAGAATTCCCGGCTAGCAGCTTCCCTGTGGCGGGGAAGTGCAAACGTACACGTTTTCGGCCGAAAACGCGTTTTACGGCGAAAACGCACACCACGGCTCTTTCTGAGAAAAAGCAAGCACGGAGGACGAGAACCGCTTTTGCCCTGCGTAGCGTTCCGGGCAGCGGGTAGAACCAGGCAGAGAATTCCCGGCTAGCAGCTTCCCTGTGGCAGGGAAATTGCAAACGTACACGTTTTCGGCCGAAAACGCGTTTTCCGGCGAAAACGCACACCACGGCTCTTTCTGAGAAAAAGCAAGCACGGAGGACGAGAATCGCTTTTGCCCTGCGTAGCGTTCCGGGCAGCGGGTAGAACCAGGCAGAGAATTCCCGGCTAGCAGCTTCCCTGTGGCAGCGAAGTGCAAACGTACACGTTTTCGGCCGAAAACGCGTTTTCCGGCGAAAACGCACACCACGGCTCTTTCTGAGAAAAAGCAAGCACGGAGGACGAGAACCGCTTTTGCCCTGCGTAGCGTTCCGGGCAGCGGGTAGAACCAGGCAGAGAATTCCCGGCTAGCAGCTTCCCTGTGGCGGGGAAGTGCAAACGGACACGTTTTCGGCCGAAAACGCGTTTTCCGGCGAAAACGCACACCACGGCTCTTTCTGAGAAAAAGCAAGCACGGAGGACGAGAACCGCTTTTGCCCTGCGTAGCGTTCCGGGCAGCGGGTAGAACCAGGCAGAGAATTCCCGGCTAGCAGCTTCCCTGTGGCGGGGAAGTGCAAACGTACACGTTTTCGGCCGAAAACGCGTTTTACGGCGAAAACGCACACCACGGCTCTTTCTGAGAAAAAGCAAGCACGGAGGACGAGAACCGCTTTTGCCCTGCGTAGCGTTCCGGGCAGCGGGTAGAACCAGGCAGAGAATTCCCGGCTAGCAGCTTCCCTGTGGCAGGGAAATTGCAAACGTACACGTTTTCGGCCGAAAACGCGTTTTCCGGCGAAAACGCACACCACGGCTCTTTCTGAGAAAAAGCAAGCACGGAGGACGAGAATCGCTTTTGCCCTGCGTAGCGTTCCGGGCAGCGGGTAGAACCAGGCAGAGAATTCCCGGCTAGCAGCTTCCCTGTGGCAGCGAAGTGCAAACGTACACGTTTTCGGCCGAAAACGCGTTTTCCGGCGAAAACGCACACCACGGCTCTTTCTGAGAAAAAGCAAGCACGGAGGACGAGAACCGCTTTTGCCCTGCGTAGCGTTCCGGGCAGCGGGTAGAACCAGGCAGAGAATTCCCGGCTAGCAGCTTCCCTGTGGCGGGGAAGTGCAAACGGACACGTTTTCGGCCGAAAACGCGTTTTCCGGCGAAAACGCACACCACGGCTCTTTCTGAGAAAAAGCAAGCACGGAGGACGAGAATCGCTTTTGCCCTGCGTAGCGTTCAGGGCAGCGGGTAGAACCAGGCAGAGAATTCCCGGCTAGCAGCTTCCCTGTGGCAGGGAAATTGCAAATGTACACGTTTTCGGCCGAAAACGCGTTTTCCGGCGAAGACGCACACCACGGCTCTTTCTGATAAAAGCAAGCACGGAGGACGAGAACCGCTTTTGCCCTGCGTAGCGTTCCGGGCAGCGGGTAGAACCAGGCAGAGAATTCCCGGCTAGCAGCTTCCCTGTGGCGGGGAAGTGCAAACGTACACGTTTTCGGCCGAAAACGCGTTTTCCGGCGAAAACGCACACCACGGCTCTTTCTGAGAAAAAGCAAGCACGGAGGACGAGAACCGCTTTTGCCCTGCGTAGCGTTCCGGGCAGCGGGTAGAACCAGGCAGAGAATTCCCGGCTAGCAGCTTCCCTGTGGCGGGGAAGAGCAAACGGACACGTTTTCGGCCGAAAACGGGTTTTCCGGCGAAAAAGCACACCACGGCTCTTTCTGAGAAAAAGCAAGCACGGAGGACGAGAATCGCTTTTGCCCTGCGTAGCGTTCCGGGCAGCGGGTAGAACCAGGCAGAGAATTCCCGGCTAGCAGCTTCCCTGTGGCAGGGAAATTGCAAACGTACACGTTTTCGGCCGAAAACGCGTTTTCCGGCGAAAACGCACACCACGGCTCTTTCTGAGAAAAAGCAAGCACGGAGGACGAGAACCGCTTTTGCCCTGCGTAGCGTTCCGGGCAGCGGGTAGAACCAGGCAGAGAATTCTCGGCTAGCAGCTTCCCTGTGGCAGGGAAATTGCAAACGTACACGTTTTCGGCCGAAAACGCGTTTTCCGGCGAAAACGCACACCACGGCTCTTTCTGAGAAAAAGCAAGCACGGAGGACGAGAATCGCATTTGCCCTGCGTAGCGTTCCGGGCAGCGGGTAGAACCAGGCAGAGAATTCCCGGCGAGCAGCTTCCCTGTGGCAGGGAAGTGCAAACGTACACGTTTTCGGCCGAAAACACGTTTTCCAGCGAAAACGCACACCACAGCTCTTTCTGATAAAAAGCAAGCACGGAGGACGAGAACCGCTTTTGCCCTGCGTAGCGTTCAGGGCAGCGGGTAGAACCAGGCAGAGAATTCCCGGCTAGCAGCTTCCCTGTGGCGGGGAAGTGCAAACGTAGACGTTTTTGGCCGAAAACGCGTTTTCCGGGGAAAACGCACACCACGGCTCTTTCTGAGAAAAAGCAAGCACGGAGGACGAGAACCGCTTTTGCCCTGCGTAGCGTTCCGGGCAGCGGGTAGAACCAGGCAGAGAATTCCCGGCTAGCAGCTTCCCTGTGGCGGGGAAGTGCAAACGGAAACGATTTGGGCCGAAAACGCGTTTTCCGGCGAAAACGCACACCACGGCTCTTTCTGAGAAAAAGCAAGCACGGAGGACGAGAACCGCTTTTGCCCGGCGTAGCGTTCCGGGCAGCGGGTAGAACCAGGCAGAGAATTCCCGGCTAGCAGCTTCCCTGTGGCGGGGAAGTGCAAACGTAGACGTTTTCGGCCGAAAACGCGTTTTCCGGGGAAAACACACACCACGGCTTTTTCTGAGAAAAAGCAAGCACGGAGGACGAGAACCGCTTTTGCCCTGAGTAGCGTTCCGGGCAGCGGGTAGAACCAGGCAGAGAATTCCCGGCTAGCAGCTTCCCTGTGGCGGGGAAGTGCAAACGTACACGTTTTCGGCCGAAAACGCGTTTTCCGGCGAAAACGCACACCACGGCTCTTTCTGAGAAAAAGCAAGCACGGAGGACGAGAACCGCTTTTGCCCTGCGTAGCGTTCCGGGCAGCGGGTAGAACCAGGCAGAGAATTCTCGGCTAGCAGCTTCCCTGTGGCAGGGAAATTGCAAACGTACACGTTTTCGGCCGAAAACGCGTTTTCCGGCGAAAACGCACACCACGGCTCTTTCTGAGAAAAAGCAAGCACGGAGGACGAGAACCGCTTTTGCCCTGCGTAGCGTTCCGGGCAGCGGGTAGAACCAGGCAGAGAATTCCCGGCTAGCAGCTTCCCTGTGGCGGGGAAGTGCAAACGGACACGTTTTCGGCCGAAAACGCGTTTTCCGGCGAAAACGCACACCACGGCTCTTTCTGAGAAAAAGCAAGCACGGAGGACGAGAACCGCTTTTGCCCTGCGTAGCGTTCCGGGCAGCGGGTAGAACCAGGCAGAGAATTCCCGGCTAGCAGCTTCCCTGTGGCGGGGAAGTGCAAACGTACACGTTTTCGGCCGAAAACGCGTTTTACGGCGAAAACGCACACCACGGCTCTTTCTGAGAAAAAGCAAGCACGGAGGACGAGAACCGCTTTTGCCCTGCGTAGCGTTCCGGGCAGCGGGTAGAACCAGGCAGAGAATTCCCGGCTAGCAGCTTCCCTGTGGCAGGGAAATTGCAAACGTACACGTTTTCGGCCGAAAACGCGTTTTCCGGCGAAAACGCACACCACGGCTCTTTCTGAGAAAAAGCAAGCACGGAGGACGAGAATCGCTTTTGCCCTGCGTAGCGTTCCGGGCAGCGGGTAGAACCAGGCAGAGAATTCCCGGCTAGCAGCTTCCCTGTGGCAGCGAAGTGCAAACGTAGACGTTTTCGGCCGAAAACGCGTTTTCCGGCGAAAACGCACACCACGGCTCTTTCTGAGAAAAAGCAAGCACGGAGGACGAGAACCGCTTTTGCCCTGCGTAGCGTTCCGGGCAGCGGGTAGAACCAGGCAGAGAATTCCCGGCTAGCAGCTTCCCTGTGGCGGGGAAGTGCAAACGGACACGTTTTCGGCCGAAAACGCGTTTTCCGGCGAAAACGCACACCACGGCTCTTTCTGAGAAAAAGCAAGCACGGAGGACGAGAACCGCTTTTGCCCTGCGTAGCGTTCCGGGCAGCGGGTAGAACCAGGCAGAGAATTCCCGGCTAGCAGCTTCCCTGTGGCGGGGAAGTGCAAACGTACACGTTTTCGGCCGAAAACGCGTTTTACGGCGAAAACGCACACCACGGCTCTTTCTGAGAAAAAGCAAGCACGGAGGACGAGAACCGCTTTTGCCCTGCGTAGCGTTCCGGGCAGCGGGTAGAACCAGGCAGAGAATTCCCGGCTAGCAGCTTCCCTGTGGCAGGGAAATTGCAAACGTACACGTTTTCGGCCGAAAACGCGTTTTCCGGCGAAAACGCACACCACGGCTCTTTCTGAGAAAAAGCAAGCACGGAGGACGAGAATCGCTTTTGCCCTGCGTAGCGTTCCGGGCAGCGGGTAGAACCAGGCAGAGAATTCCCGGCTAGCAGCTTCCCTGTGGCAGCGAAGTGCAAACGTACACGTTTTCGGCCGAAAACGCGTTTTCCGGCGAAAACGCACACCACGGCTCTTTCTGAGAAAAAGCAAGCACGGAGGACGAGAACCGCTTTTGCCCTGCGTAGCGTTCCGGGCAGCGGGTAGAACCAGGCAGAGAATTCCCGGCTAGCAGCTTCCCTGTGGCGGGGAAGTGCAAACGGACACGTTTTCGGCCGAAAACGCGTTTTCCGGCGAAAACGCACACCACGGCTCTTTCTGAGAAAAAGCAAGCACGGAGGACGAGAATCGCTTTTGCCCTGCGTAGCGTTCAGGGCAGCGGGTAGAACCAGGCAGAGAATTCCCGGCTAGCAGCTTCCCTGTGGCAGGGAAATTGCAAATGTACACGTTTTCGGCCGAAAACGCGTTTTCCGGCGAAGACGCACACCACGGCTCTTTCTGATAAAAGCAAGCACGGAGGACGAGAACCGCTTTTGCCCTGCGTAGCGTTCCGGGCAGCGGGTAGAACCAGGCAGAGAATTCCCGGCTAGCAGCTTCCCTGTGGCGGGGAAGTGCAAACGTACACGTTTTCGGCCGAAAACGCGTTTTCCGGCGAAAACGCACACCACGGCTCTTTCTGAGAAAAAGCAAGCACGGAGGACGAGAACCGCTTTTGCCCTGCGTAGCGTTCCGGGCAGCGGGTAGAACCAGGCAGAGAATTCCCGGCTAGCAGCTTCCCTGTGGCGGGGAAGAGCAAACGGACACGTTTTCGGCCGAAAACGGGTTTTCCGGCGAAAAAGCACACCACGGCTCTTTCTGAGAAAAAGCAAGCACGGAGGACGAGAATCGCTTTTGCCCTGCGTAGCGTTCCGGGCAGCGGGTAGAACCAGGCAGAGAATTCCCGGCTAGCAGCTTCCCTGTGGCAGGGAAATTGCAAACGTACACGTTTTCGGCCGAAAACGCGTTTTCCGGCGAAAACGCACACCACGGCTCTTTCTGAGAAAAAGCAAGCACGGAGGACGAGAACCGCTTTTGCCCTGCGTAGCGTTCCGGGCAGCGGGTAGAACCAGGCAGAGAATTCTCGGCTAGCAGCTTCCCTGTGGCAGGGAAATTGCAAACGTACACGTTTTCGGCCGAAAACGCGTTTTCCGGCGAAAACGCACACCACGGCTCTTTCTGAGAAAAAGCAAGCACGGAGGACGAGAATCGCATTTGCCCTGCGTAGCGTTCCGGGCAGCGGGTAGAACCAGGCAGAGAATTCCCGGCGAGCAGCTTCCCTGTGGCAGGGAAGTGCAAACGTACACGTTTTCGGCCGAAAACACGTTTTCCAGCGAAAACGCACACCACAGCTCTTTCTGATAAAAAGCAAGCACGGAGGACGAGAACCGCTTTTGCCCTGCGTAGCGTTCAGGGCAGCGGGTAGAACCAGGCAGAGAATTCCCGGCTAGCAGCTTCCCTGTGGCGGGGAAGTGCAAACGTAGACGTTTTTGGCCGAAAACGCGTTTTCCGGGGAAAACGCACACCACGGCTCTTTCTGAGAAAAAGCAAGCACGGAGGACGAGAACCGCTTTTGCCCTGCGTAGCGTTCCGGGCAGCGGGTAGAACCAGGCAGAGAATTCCCGGCTAGCAGCTTCCCTGTGGCGGGGAAGTGCAAACGGAAACGATTTGGGCCGAAAACGCGTTTTCCGGCGAAAACGCACACCACGGCTCTTTCTGAGAAAAAGCAAGCACGGAGGACGAGAACCGCTTTTGCCCTGCATAGCGTTCCGGGCAGCGGGTAGAACCAGGCAGAGAATTCCCGGCTAGCAGCTTCCCTGTGGCAGGGAAATTGCAAACGTACACGTTTTCGGCCGAAAACGCGTTTTCCGGCGAAAACGCACATCACGGCTTTTTCTGAGAAAAAGCAAGCACGGAGGACGAGAACCGCTTTTGCCCTGCGTAGCGTTCCGGGCAGCGGGTAGAACCAGGCAGAGAATTCCCGGCTAGCAGCTTCCCTGTGGCGGGGAAGTGCAAACGGACACGTTTTCGGCCGAAAACGCGTTTTCCGGCGAAAACGCACACCACGGCTCTTTCTGAGAAAAAGCAAGCACGGAGGACGAGAACCGCTTTTGCCCTGCGTAGCGTTCCGGGCAGCGGGTAGAACCAGGCAGAGAATTCCCGGCTAGCAGCTTCCCTGTGGCGGGGAAGTGCAAACGTACACGTTTTCGGCCGAAAACGCGTTTTACGGCGAAAACGCACACCACGGCTCTTTCTGAGAAAAAGCAAGCACGGAGGACGAGAACCGCTTTTGCCCTGCGTAGCGTTCCGGGCAGCGGGTAGAACCAGGCAGAGAATTCCCGGCTAGCAGCTTCCCTGTGGCAGGGAAATTGCAAACGTACACGTTTTCGGCCGAAAACGCGTTTTCCGGCGAAAACGCACACCACGGCTCTTTCTGAGAAAAAGCAAGCACGGAGGACGAGAACCGCTTTTGCCCTGCATAGCGTTCCGGGCAGCGGGTAGAACCAGGCAGAGAATTCCCAGCTAGCAGCTTCCCTGTGGCAGGGAAATTGCAAACGTACACGTTTTCGGCCGAAAACGCGTTTTCCGGCGAAAACGCACATCACGGCTTTTTCTGAGAAAAAGCAAGCACGGAGGACGAGAACCGCTTTTGCCCTGCGTAGCGTTCCGGGCAGCGGGTAGAACCAGGCAGAGAATTCCCGGCTAGCAGCTTCCCTGTGGCGGGGAAGTGCAAACGGACACGTTTTCGGCCGAAAACGCGTTTTCCGGCGAAAACGCACACCACGGCTCTTTCTGAGAAAAAGCAAGCACGGAGGACGAGAACCGCTTTTGCCCTGCGTAGCGTTCCGGGCAGCGGGTAGAACCAGGCAGAGAATTCCCGGCTAGCAGCTTCCCTGTGGCGGGGAAGTGCAAACGTACACGTTTTCGGCCGAAAACGCGTTTTCCGGCGAAAACGCACACCACGGCTCTTTCTGAGAAAAAGCAAGCACGGAGGACGAGAACCGCTTTTGCCCTGCGTAGCGTTCCGGGCAGCGGGTAGAACCAGGCAGAGAATTCCCGGCTAGCAGCTTCCCTGTGGCAGGGAAATTGCAAACGTACACGTTTTCGGCCGAAAACGCGTTTTCCGGCGAAAACGCACACCACGGCTCTTTCTGAGAAAAAGCAAGCACGGAGGACGAGAATCGCTTTTGCCCTGCGTAGCGTTCCGGGCAGCGGGTAGAACCAGGCAGAGAATTCCCGGCTAGCAGCTTCCCTGTGGCAGCGAAGTGCAAACGTACACGTTTTCGGCCGAAAACGCGTTTTCCGGCGAAAACGCACACCACGGCTCTTTCTGAGAAAAAGCAAGCACGGAGGACGAGAACCGCTTTTGCCCTGCGTAGCGTTCCGGGCAGCGGGTAGAACCAGGCAGAGAATTCCCGGCTAGCAGCTTCCCTGTGGCGGGGAAGTGCAAACGGACACGTTTTCGGCCGAAAACGCGTTTTCCGGCGAAAACGCACACCACGGCTCTTTCTGAGAAAAAGCAAGCACGGAGGACGAGAATCGCTTTTGCCCTGCGTAGCGTTCAGGGCAGCGGGTAGAACCAGGCAGAGAATTCCCGGCTAGCAGCTTCCCTGTGGCAGGGAAATTGCAAATGTACACGTTTTCGGCCGAAAACGCGTTTTCCGGCGAAGACGCACACCACGGCTCTTTCTGATAAAAGCAAGCACGGAGGACGAGAACCGCTTTTGCCCTGCATAGCGTTCCGGGCAGCGGGTAGAACCAGGCAGAGAATTCCCGGCTAGCAGCTTCCCTGTGGCAGGGAAATTGCAAACGTACACGTTTTCGGCCGAAAACGCGTTTTCCGGCGAAAACGCACATCACGGCTTTTTCTGAGAAAAAGCAAGCACGGAGGACGAGAACCGCTTTTGCCCTGCGTAGCGTTCCGGGCAGCGGGTAGAACCAGGCAGAGAATTCCCGGCTAGCAGCTTCCCTGTGGCGGGGAAGTGCAAACGGACACGTTTTCGGCCGAAAACGCGTTTTCCGGCGAAAACGCACACCACGGCTCTTTCTGAGAAAAAGCAAGCACGGAGGACGAGAACCGCTTTTGCCCTGCGTAGCGTTCCGGGCAGCGGGTAGAACCAGGCAGAGAATTCCCGGCTAGCAGCTTCCCTGTGGCGGGGAAGTGCAAACGTACACGTTTTCGGCCGAAAACGCGTTTTACGGCGAAAACGCACACCACGGCTCTTTCTGAGAAAAAGCAAGCACGGAGGACGAGAACCGCTTTTGCCCTGCGTAGCGTTCCGGGCAGCGGGTAGAACCAGGCAGAGAATTCCCGGCTAGCAGCTTCCCTGTGGCAGGGAAATTGCAAACGTACACGTTTTCGGCCGAAAACGCGTTTTCCGGCGAAAACGCACACCACGGCTCTTTCTGAGAAAAAGCAAGCACGGAGGACGAGAACCGCTTTTGCCCTGCATAGCGTTCCGGGCAGCGGGTAGAACCAGGCAGAGAATTCCCAGCTAGCAGCTTCCCTGTGGCAGGGAAATTGCAAACGTACACGTTTTCGGCCGAAAACGCGTTTTCCGGCGAAAACGCACATCACGGCTTTTTCTGAGAAAAAGCAAGCACGGAGGACGAGAACCGCTTTTGCCCTGCGTAGCGTTCCGGGCAGCGGGTAGAACCAGGCAGAGAATTCCCGGCTAGCAGCTTCCCTGTGGCGGGGAAGTGCAAACGTACACGTTTTCGGCCGAAAACGCGTTTTCCGGCGAAAACGCACACCACGGCTCTTTCTGAGAAAAAGCAAGCACGGAGGACGAGAACCGCTTTTGCCCTGCGTAGCGTTCCGGGCAGCGGGTAGAACCAGGCAGAGAATTCCCGGCTAGCAGCTTCCCTGTGGCAGGGAAGTGCAAACGTACACGTTTTCGGCCGAAAACGCGTTTTCCGGCGAAAACGCACACCACGGCTCTTTCTGAGAAAAAGCAAGCACGGAGGACGAGAATCGCTTTTGCCCTGCGTAGCGTTCCGGGCAGCGGGTAGAACCAGGCAGAGAATTCCCGGCTAGCAGCTTCCCTGTGGCAGCGAAGTGCAAACGTACACGTTTTCGGCCGAAAACGCGTTTTCCGGCGAAAACGCACACCACGGCTCTTTCTGAGAAAAAGCAAGCACGGAGGACGAGAACCGCATTTGCCCTGCGTAGCGTTCCGGGCAGCGGGTAGAACCAGGCAGAGAATTCCCGGCTAGCAGCTTCCCTGTGGCGGGGAAGTGCAAACGGACACGTTTTCGGCCGAAAACGCGTTTTCCGGCGAAAACGCACACCACGGCTCTTTCTGAGAAAAAGCAAGCACGGAGGACGAGAATCGCTTTTGCCCTGCGTAGCGTTCAGGGCAGCGGGTAGAACCAGGCAGAGAATTCCCGGCTAGCAGCTTCCCTGTGGCAGGGAAATTGCAAATGTACACGTTTTCGGCCGAAAACGCGTTTTCCGGCGAAGACGCACACCACGGCTCTTTCTGATAAAAGCAAGCACGGAGGACGAGAACCGCTTTTGCCCTGCATAGCGTTCCGGGCAGCGGGTAGAACCAGGCAGAGAATTCCCGGCTAGCAGCTTCCCTGTGGCGGTGAAGTGCAAACGTACACGTTTTCGGCCGAAAACGCGTTTTCCGGCGAAAACGCACACCACGGCTCTTTCTGAGAAAAAGCAAGCACGGAGGACGAGAACCGCTTTTGCCCTGCGTAGCGTTCCGGGCAGCGGGTAGAACCAGGCAGAGAATTCCCGGCTAGCAGCTTCCCTGTGGCGGGGAAGAGCAAACGGACACGTTTTCGGCCGAAAACGGGTTTTCTGGCGAAAAAGCACACCACGGCTCTTTCTGAGAAAAAGCAAGCACGGAGGACGAGAACCGCTTTTGCCCTGCGTAGCGTTCCGGGCAGCGGGTAGAACCAGGCAGAGAATTCCCGGCTAGCAGCTTCCCTGTGGCGGGGAAGTGCAAACGGACACGTTTTCGGCCGAAAACGCGTTTTCCGGCGAAAACGCACACCACGGCTCTTTCTGAGAAAAAGCAAGCACGGAGGACGAGAACCGCTTTTGCCCGGCGTAGCGTTCCGGGCAGCGGGTAGAACCAGGCTGAGAATTCCCGGCTAGCAGCTTCCCTGTGGCGGGGAAGTGCAAACGTAGATGTTTTCGGCCGAAAACGCGTTTTCCGGGGAAAACACACACCACGGCTTTTTCTGAGAAAAAGCAAGCACGGAGGACGAGAACCGCTTTTGCCCTGCGTAGCGTTCCGGGCAGCGGGTAGAACCAGGCAGAGAATTCCCGGCTAGCAGCTTCCCTGTGGCGGGGAAGTGCAAACGTACACGTTTTCGGCCGAAAACGCGTTTTCCGGCGAAAACGCACACCACGGCTCTTTCTGAGAAAAAGCAAGCACGGAGGACGAGAACCGCTTTTGCCCTGCGTAGCGTTCCGGGCAGCGGGTAGAACCAGGCAGAGAATTCTCGGCTAGCAGCTTCCCTGTGGCAGGGAAATTGCAAACGTACACGTTTTCGGCCGAAAACGCGTTTTCCGGCGAAAACGCACACCACGGCTCTTTCTGAGAAAAAGCAAGCACGGAGGACGAGAACCGCTTTTGCCCTGCGTAGCGTTCCGGGCAGCGGGTAGAACCAGGCAGAGAATTCTCGGCTAGCAGCTTCCCTGTGGCAGGGAAATTGCAAACGTACACGTTTTCGGCCGAAAACGCGTTTTCCGGCGAAAACGCACACCACGGCTCTTTCTGAGAAAAAGCAAGCACGGAGGACGAGAATCGCATTTGCCCTGCGTAGCGTTCCGGGCAGCGGGTAGAACCAGGCAGAGAATTCCCGGCGAGCAGCTTCCCTGTGGCAGGGAAGTGCAAACGTACACGTTTTCGGCCGAAAACGCGTTTTCCAGCGAAAACGCACACCACAGCTCTTTCTGATAAAAGCAAGCACGGAGGACGAGAATCGCTTTTGCCCTGCGTAGCGTTCCGGGCAGCGGGTAGAACCAGGCAGAGAATTCCCGGCTAGCAGCTTCCCTGTGGCGGGGAAGTGCAAACGTACACGTTTTCGGCCGAAAACGCGTTTTCCGGCGAAAACGCACACCACGGCTCTTTCTGAGAAAAAGCAAGCACGGAGGACGAGAATCGCTTTTGCCCTGCGTAGCGTTCAGGGCAGCGGGTAGAACCAGGCAGAGAATTCCCGGCTAGCAGCTTCCCTGTGGCAGGGAAAATGCAAACGTACACGTTTTCGGCCGAAAACGCGTTTTCCGGCGAAAACGCACACCACGGCTCTTTCTGAGAAAAAGCAAGCACGGAGGACGAGAACCGCTTTTGCCCTGCGTAGCGTTCCGGGCAGCGGGTAGAACCAGGCAGAGAATTCCGGTCTAGCAGCTTCCCTGTGGGGGGAAGTGCAAACGTACACGTTTTCGGCCGAAAACGCGTTTTCCGGCGAAAACGCACACCACGGCTCTTTCTGAGAAAAAGCAAGCACGGAGGACGAGAACCGCTTTTGCCCTGCGTAGCGTTCCGGGCAGCGGGTAGAACCAGGCAGAGAATTCCCGGCTAGCAGCTTCCCTGTGGCGGGGAAGTGCAAACGTACACGTTTTCGGCCGAAAACGCGTTTTCCGGCGAAAACGCACACCGCGGCTCTTTCTGAGGAAAAGCAAGCACGGAGGACGAGAATCGCGTTTGCCCTGCGTAGCGTTCCGGGCAGCGGGTAGAACCAGGCAGAGAATTCCCGGCTAGCAGCTTCCCTGTGGCGGGGAAGTGCAAACGTAGACGTTTTTGGCCGAAAACGCGTTTTCCGGGGAAAACGCACACCACGGCTCTTTCTGAGAAAAAGCAAGCACGGAGGACGAGAACCGCTTTTGCCCTGCGTAGCGTTCCGGGCAGCGGGTAGAACCAGGTAGAGAATTCCCGGCTAGCAGCTTCCCTGTGGCGGGAAATTGCAAAGGTACACGTTTTCGGCCGAAAACGCGTTTTCCGGCGAAAACGCACACCACGGCTCTTTCTGAGAAAAAGCAAGCACGGAGGACGAGAACCGCTTTTGCCCTGCGTAGCGTTCCGGGCAGCGGGTAGAACCAGGCAGAGAATTCCCGGCTAGCAGCTTCCCTGTGGCGGGGAAGAGCAAACGGACACGTTTTCGGCCGAAAACGGGTTTTCTGGCGAAAACGCACACCACGGCTCTTTCTGAGAAAAAGCAAGCACGGAGGACGAGAACCGCTTTTGCCCTGCGTAGCGTTCCGGGCAGCGGGTAGAACCAGGCAGAGAATTCCCGGCTAGCAGCTTCCCTGTGGCGGGGAAGTGCAAACGGACACGTTTTCGGCCGAAAACGCGTTTTCCGGCGAAAACGCACACCACGGCTCTTTCTGAGAAAAAGCAAGCACGGAGGACGAGAACCGCTTTTGCCCTGCGTAGCGTTCCGGGCAGCGGGTAGAACCAGGCAGAGAATTCCCGTCTAGCAGCTTCCCTGTGGCGGGGAAGTGCAAACGGACACGTTTTCGGCCGAAAACGCGTTTTCCGGCAAAAACGCACACCACGGCTCTTTCTGAGAAAAAGCAAGCACGGAGGACGAGAACCGCTTTTGCCCTGCGTAGCGTTCCGGGCAGCGGGTAGAACCAGGCAGAGAATTCTCGGCTAGCAGCTTCCCTGTGGCAGGGAAATTGCAAACGTACACGTTTTCGGCCGAAAACGCGTTTTCCGGCGAAAACGCACACCACGGCTCTTTCTGAGAAAAAGCAAGCACGGAGGACGAGAATCGCATTTGCCCTGCGTAGCGTTCCGGGCAGCGGGTAGAACCAGGCAGAGAATTCCCGGCTAGCAGCTTCCCTGTGGCGGGGAAGTGCAAACGGACACGTTTTCGGCCGAAAACGCGTTTTCCGGCGAAAACGCACACCACGGCTCTTTCTGAGAAAAAGCAAGCACGGAGGACGAGAACCGCTTTTGCCCTGCGTAGCGTTCCGGGCAGCGGGTAGAACCAGGCAGAGAATTCCCGGCTAGCAGCTTCCCTGTGGCGGGGAAGTGCAAACGTACACGTTTTCGGCCGAAAACGCGTTTTCCGGCGAAAACGCACACCACGGCTCTTTCTGAGAATAAGCAAGCACGGAGGACGAGAATCGCTTTTGCCCTGCGTAGCGTTCCGGGCAGCGGGTAGAACCAGGCAGAGAATTCCCGGCTAGCAGCTTCCCTGTGGCGGGGAAGTGCAAACGTACACGTTTTCGGCCGAAAACGCGTTTTCCGGCGAAAACGCACACCGCGGCTCTTTCTGAGGAAAAGCAAGCAGGGAGGACGAGAATCGCTTTTGCCCTGCGTAGCGTTCCGGGCAGCGGGTAGAACCAGGCAGAGAATTCCCGGCTAGCAGCTTCCCTGTGGCGGGGAAGTGCAAACGTAGACGTTTTTGGCCGAAAACGCGTTTTCCGGGGAAAACGCACACCACGGCTCTTTCTGAGATAAAGCAAGCACGGAGGACGAGAACCGCTTTTGCCCTGCGTAGCGTTCCGGGCAGCGGGTAGAACCAGGTAGAGAATTCCCGGCTAGCAGCTTCCCTGTGGCGGGAAATTGCAAAGGTACACGTTTTCGGCCGAAAACGCGTTTTCCGGCGAAAACGCACACCACGGCTCTTTCTGAGAAAAAGCAAGCACGGAGGACGAGAACCGCTTTTGCCCTGCGTAGCGTTCCGGGCAGCGGGTAGAACCAGGCAGAGAATTCCCGGCTAGCAGCTTCCCTGTGGCGGGGAAGTGCAAACGGACACGTTTTCGGCCGAAAACGCGTTTTCCGGCGAAAACGCACACCACGGCTCTTTCTGAGAAAAAGCAAGCACGGAGGACGAGAACCGCTTTTGCCCTGCGTAGCGTTCCGGGCAGCGGGTAGAACCAGGCAGAGAATTCCCGGCTAGCAGCTTCCCTGTGGCGGGGAAGTGCAAACGTACACGTTTTCGGCCGAAAACGCGTTTTCCGGCGAAAACGCACACCACGGCTCTTTCTGAGAAAAAGCAAGCACGGAGGACGAGAACCGCTTTTGCCCTGCGTAGCGTTCCGGGCAGCGGGTAGAACCAGGCAGAGAATTCTCGGCTAGCAGCTTCCCTGTGGCAGGGAAATTGCAAACGTACACGTTTTCGGCCGAAAACGCGTTTTCCGGCGAAAACGCACACCACGGCTCTTTCTGAGAAAAAGCAAGCACGGAGGACGAGAACCGCATTTGCCCTGCGTAGCGTTCCGGGCAGCGGGTAGAACCAGGCAGAGAATTCCCGGCTAGCAGCTTCCCTGTGGCGGGGAAGTGCAAACGGACACGTTTTCGGCCGAAAACGCGTTTTCCGGCGAAAACGCACACCACGGCTCTTTCTGAGAAAAAGCAAGCACGGAGGACGAGAACCGCTTTTGCCCTGCGTAGCGTTCCGGGCAGCGGGTAGAACCAGGCAGAGAATTCCCGTCTAGCAGCTTCCCTGTGGGGGGAAGAGCAAACGTACACGTTTTCGGCCGAAAACGCGTTTTCCGGCGAAAACGCACACCACGGCTCTTTCTGAGAAAAAGCAAGCACGGAGGACGAGAACCGCTTTTGCCCTGCGTAGCGTTCCGGGCAGCGGGTAGAACCAGGCAGAGAATTCCCGGCTAGCAGCTTCCCTGTGGCGGGGAAGTGCAAACGTACACGTTTTCGGCCGAAAACGCGTTTTCCGGCGAAAACGCACACCACGGCTCTTTCTGAGAATAAGTAAGCACGGAGGACGAGAATCGCTTTTGCCCTGCGTAGCGTTCCGGGCAGCGGGTAGAACCAGGCAGAGAATTCCCGGCTAGCAGCTTCCCTGTGGCGGGGAAGTGCAAACGTACACGTTTTCGGCCGAAAACGCGTTTTCCGGCGAAAACGCACACCGCGGCTCTTTCTGAGGAAAAGCAAGCAGGGAGGACGAGAATCGCTTTTGCCCTGCGTAGCGTTCCGGGCAGCGGGTAGAACCAGGCAGAGAATTCCCGGCTAGCAGCTTCCCTGTGGCGGGGAAGTGCAAACGTACACGTTTTCGGCCGAAAACGCGTTTTCCGGCGAAAACGCACACCACGGCTCTTTCTGATAAAAGCAAGCACGGAGGACGAGAATCGCTTTTGCCCTGCGTAGCGTTCCGGGCAGCGGGTAGAACCAGGCAGAGAATTCCCGGCTAGCAGCTTCCCTGTGGCGGGGAAGTGCAAACGTACACGTTTTCGGCCGAAAACGCGTTTTCCGGCGAAAACGCACACCACGGCTCTTTCTGATAAAAGCAAGCACGGAGGACGAGAATCGCTTTTGCCCTGCGTAACGTTCCGGGCAGCGGGTAGAACCAGGCAGAGAATTCCCGGCTAGCAGCTTCCCTGTGGCAGGGAAATTGCAAACGTACACGTTTTCGGCCGAAAACGCGTTTTCCGGGGAAAACGCACACCACGGCTCTTTCTGAGAAAAAGCAAGCACGGAGGACGAGAATCGCATTTGCCCTGCGTAGCGTTCCGGGCAGCGGGTAGAACCAGGCAGAGAATTCCCGGCTAGCAGCTTCCCTGTGGCAGGGAAGTGCAAACGTACACGTTTTCGGCCGAAAACGCGTTTTCCGGCAAAAACGCACACCACAGCTCTTTCTGATAAAAGCAAGCACGGAGGACGAGAATCGCTTTTGCCCTGCGTAGCGTTCCGGGCAGCGGGTAGAACCAGGCAGAGAATTCCCGGCTAGCAGCTTCCCTGTGGCGGGGAAGTGCAAACGGAAACGATTTGGGCCGAAAACGCGTTTTCCGGCGAAAACGCACACCACGGCTCTTTCTGAGAAAAAGCAAGCACGGAGGACGAGAACCGCTTTTGCCCTGCATAGCGTTCCGGGCAGCGGGTAGAACCAGGCAGAGAATTCCCGGCTAGCAGCTTCCCTGTGGCAGGGAAATTGCAAACGTACACGTTTTCGGCCGAAAACGCGTTTTCCGGCGAAAACGCACATCACGGCTTTTTCTGAGAAAAAGCAAGCACGGAGGACGAGAACCGCTTTTGCCCTGCGTAGCGTTCCGGGCAGCGGGTAGAACCAGGCAGAGAATTCCCGGCTAGCAGCTTCCCTGTGGCGGGGAAGTGCAAACGGACACGTTTTCGGCCGAAAACGCGTTTTCCGGCGAAAACGCACACCACGGCTCTTTCTGAGAAAAAGCAAGCACGGAGGACGAGAACCGCTTTTGCCCTGCGTAGCGTTCCGGGCAGCGGGTAGAACCAGGCAGAGAATTCCCGGCTAGCAGCTTCCCTGTGGCGGGGAAGTGCAAACGTACACGTTTTCGGCCGAAAACGCGTTTTACGGCGAAAACGCACACCACGGCTCTTTCTGAGAAAAAGCAAGCACGGAGGACGAGAACCGCTTTTGCCCTGCGTAGCGTTCCGGGCAGCGGGTAGAACCAGGCAGAGAATTCCCGGCTAGCAGCTTCCCTGTGGCAGGGAAATTGCAAACGTACACGTTTTCGGCCGAAAACGCGTTTTCCGGCGAAAACGCACATCACGGCTTTTTCTGAGAAAAAGCAAGCACGGAGGACGAGAACCGCTTTTGCCCTGCGTAGCGTTCCGGGCAGCGGGTAGAACCAGGCAGAGAATTCCCGGCTAGCAGCTTCCCTGTGGCGGGGAAGTGCAAACGGACACGTTTTCGGCCGAAAACGCGTTTTCCGGCGAAAACGCACACCACGGCTCTTTCTGAGAAAAAGCAAGCACGGAGGACGAGAACCGCTTTTGCCCTGCGTAGCGTTCCGGGCAGCGGGTAGAACCAGGCAGAGAATTCCCGGCTAGCAGCTTCCCTGTGGCGGGGAAGTGCAAACGTACACGTTTTCGGCCGAAAACGCGTTTTACGGCGAAAACGCACACCACGGCTCTTTCTGAGAAAAAGCAAGCACGGAGGACGAGAACCGCTTTTGCCCTGCGTAGCGTTCCGGGCAGCGGGTAGAACCAGGCAGAGAATTCCCGGCTAGCAGCTTCCCTGTGGCAGGGAAATTGCAAACGTACACGTTTTCGGCCGAAAACGCGTTTTCCGGCGAAAACGCACACCACGGCTCTTTCTGAGAAAAAGCAAGCACGGAGGACGAGAATCGCTTTTGCCCTGCGTAGCGTTCCGGGCAGCGGGTAGAACCAGGCAGAGAATTCCCGGCTAGCAGCTTCCCTGTGGCAGCGAAGTGCAAACGTACACGTTTTCGGCCGAAAACGCGTTTTCCGGCGAAAACGCACACCACGGCTCTTTCTGAGAAAAAGCAAGCACGGAGGACGAGAACCGCTTTTGCCCTGCGTAGCGTTCCGGGCAGCGGGTAGAACCAGGCAGAGAATTCCCGGCTAGCAGCTTCCCTGTGGCGGGGAAGTGCAAACGGACACGTTTTCGGCCGAAAACGCGTTTTCCGGCGAAAACGCACACCACGGCTCTTTCTGAGAAAAAGCAAGCACGGAGGACGAGAATCGCTTTTGCCCTGCGTAGCGTTCAGGGCAGCGGGTAGAACCAGGCAGAGAATTCCCGGCTAGCAGCTTCCCTGTGGCAGGGAAATTGCAAATGTACACGTTTTCGGCCGAAAACGCGTTTTCCGGCGAAGACGCACACCACGGCTCTTTCTGATAAAAGCAAGCACGGAGGACGAGAACCGCTTTTGCCCTGCGTAGCGTTCCGGGCAGCGGGTAGAACCAGGCAGAGAATTCCCGGCTAGCAGCTTCCCTGTGGCGGGGAAGAGCAAACGGACACGTTTTCGGCCGAAAACGGGTTTTCTGGCGAAAAAGCACACCACGGCTCTTTCTGAGAAAAAGCAAGCACGGAGGACGAGAACCGCTTTTGCCCTGCGTAGCGTTCCGGGCAGCGGGTAGAACCAGGCAGAGAATTCCCGGCTAGCAGCTTCCCTGTGGCGGGGAAGTGCAAACGGACACGTTTTCGGCCGAAAACGCGTTTTCCGGCGAAAACGCACACCACGGCTCTTTCTGAGAAAAAGCAAGCACGGAGGACGAGAACCGCTTTTGCCCGGCGTAGCGTTCCGGGCAGCGGGTAGAACCAGGCTGAGAATTCCCGGCTAGCAGCTTCCCTGTGGCGGGGAAGTGCAAACGTAGATGTTTTCGGCCGAAAACGCGTTTTCCGGGGAAAACACACACCACGGCTTTTTCTGAGAAAAAGCAAGCACGGAGGACGAGAACCGCTTTTGCCCTGCGTAGCGTTCCGGGCAGCGGGTAGAACCAGGCAGAGAATTCCCGGCTAGCAGCTTCCCTGTGGCGGGGAAGTGCAAACGTACACGTTTTCGGCCGAAAACGCGTTTTCCGGCGAAAACGCACACCACGGCTCTTTCTGAGAAAAAGCAAGCACGGAGGACGAGAACCGCTTTTGCCCTGCGTAGCGTTCCGGGCAGCGGGTAGAACCAGGCAGAGAATTCTCGGCTAGCAGCTTCCCTGTGGCAGGGAAATTGCAAACGTACACGTTTTCGGCCGAAAACGCGTTTTCCGGCGAAAACGCACACCACGGCTCTTTCTGAGAAAAAGCAAGCACGGAGGACGAGAACCGCTTTTGCCCTGCGTAGCGTTCCGGGCAGCGGGTAGAACCAGGCAGAGAATTCTCGGCTAGCAGCTTCCCTGTGGCAGGGAAATTGCAAACGTACACGTTTTCGGCCGAAAACGCGTTTTCCGGCGAAAACGCACACCACGGCTCTTTCTGAGAAAAAGCAAGCACGGAGGACGAGAATCGCATTTGCCCTGCGTAGCGTTCCGGGCAGCGGGTAGAACCAGGCAGAGAATTCCCGGCGAGCAGCTTCCCTGTGGCAGGGAAGTGCAAACGTACACGTTTTCGGCCGAAAACGCGTTTTCCAGCGAAAACGCACACCACAGCTCTTTCTGATAAAAGCAAGCACGGAGGACGAGAATCGCTTTTGCCCTGCGTAGCGTTCCGGGCAGCGGGTAGAACCAGGCAGAGAATTCCCGTCTAGCAGCTTCCCTGTGGCGGGGAAGTGCAAACGTACACGTTTTCGGCCGAAAACGCGTTTTCCGGCGAAAACGCACACCACGGCTCTTTCTGAGAAAAAGCAAGCACGGAGGACGAGAATCGCTTTTGCCCTGCGTAGCGTTCAGGGCAGCGGGTAGAACCAGGCAGAGAATTCCCGGCTAGCAGCTTCCCTGTGGCAGGGAAATTGCAAACGTACACGTTTTCGGCCGAAAACGCGTTTTCCGGCGAAAACGCACACCACGGCTCTTTCTGAGAAAAAGCAAGCACGGAGGACGAGAACCGCTTTTGCCCTGCGTAGCGTTCCGGGCAGCGGGTAGAACCAGGCAGAGAATTCCGGTCTAGCAGCTTCCCTGTGGGGGGAAGTGCAAACGTACACGTTTTCGGCCGAAAACGCGTTTTCCGGCGAAAACGCACACCACGGCTCTTTCTGAGAAAAAGCAAGCACGGAGGACGAGAACCGCTTTTGCCCTGCGTAGCGTTCCGGGCAGCGGGTAGAACCAGGCAGAGAATTCCCGGCTAGCAGCTTCCCTGTGGCGGGGAAGTGCAAACGTACACGTTTTCGGCCGAAAACGCGTTTTCCGGCGAAAACGCACACCGCGGCTCTTTCTGAGGAAAAGCAAGCACGGAGGACGAGAATCGCGTTTGCCCTGCGTAGCGTTCCGGGCAGCGGGTAGAACCAGGCAGAGAATTCCCGGCTAGCAGCTTCCCTGTGGCGGGGAAGTGCAAACGTAGACGTTTTTGGCCGAAAACGCGTTTTCCGGGGAAAACGCACACCACGGCTCTTTCTGAGAAAAAGCAAGCACGGAGGACGAGAACCGCTTTTGCCCTGCGTAGCGTTCCGGGCAGCGGGTAGAACCAGGTAGAGAATTCCCGGCTAGCAGCTTCCCTGTGGCGGGAAATTGCAAAGGTACACGTTTTCGGCCGAAAACGCGTTTTCCGGCGAAAACGCACACCACGGCTCTTTCTGAGAAAAAGCAAGCACGGAGGACGAGAACCGCTTTTGCCCTGCGTAGCGTTCCGGGCAGCGGGTAGAACCAGGCAGAGAATTCCCGGCTAGCAGCTTCCCTGTGGCGGGGAAGAGCAAACGGACACGTTTTCGGCCGAAAACGGGTTTTCTGGCGAAAACGCACACCACGGCTCTTTCTGAGAAAAAGCAAGCACGGAGGACGAGAATCGCTTTTGCCCTGCGTAGCGTTCCGGGCAGCGGGTAGAACCAGGCAGAGAATTCCCGGCTAGCAGCTTCCCTGTGGCGGGGAAGTGCAAACGGACACGTTTTCGGCCGAAAACGCGTTTTCCGGCGAAAACGCACACCACGGCTCTTTCTGAGAAAAAGCAAGCACGGAGGACGAGAACCGCTTTTGCCCTGCGTAGCGTTCCGGGCAGCGGGTAGAACCAGGCAGAGAATTCCCGTCTAGCAGCTTCCCTGTGGCGGGGAAGTGCAAACGGACACGTTTTCGGCCGAAAACGCGTTTTCCGGCAAAAACGCACACCACGGCTCTTTCTGAGAAAAAGCAAGCACGGAGGACGAGAACCGCTTTTGCCCTGCGTAGCGTTCCGGGCAGCGGGTAGAACCAGGCAGAGAATTCCCGGCTAGCAGCTTCCCTGTGGCAGGGAAATTGCAAACGTACACGTTTTCGGCCGAAAACGCGTTTTCCGGCGAAAACGCACACCACGGCTCTTTCTGAGAAAAAGCAAGCACGGAGGACGAGAATCGCATTTGCCCTGCGTAGCGTTCCGGGCAGCGGGTAGAACCAGGCAGAGAATTCCCGGCTAGCAGCTTCCCTGTGGCGGGGAAGTGCAAACGGACACGTTTTCGGCCGAAAACGCGTTTTCCGGCGAAAACGCACACCACGGCTCTTTCTGAGAAAAAGCAAGCACGGAGGACGAGAACCGCTTTTGCCCTGCGTAGCGTTCCGGGCAGCGGGTAGAACCAGGCAGAGAATTCCCGTCTAGCAGCTTCCCTGTGGGGGGAAGAGCAAACGTACACGTTTTCGGCCGAAAACGCGTTTTCCGGCGAAAACGCACACCACGGCTCTTTCTGAGAAAAAGCAAGCACGGAGGACGAGAACCGCTTTTGCCCTGCGTAGCGTTCCGGGCAGCGGGTAGAACCAGGCAGAGAATTCCCGGCTAGCAGCTTCCCTGTGGCGGGGAAGTGCAAACGTACACGTTTTCGGCCGAAAACGCGTTTTCCGGCGAAAACGCACACCACGGCTCTTTCTGAGAATAAGCAAGCACGGAGGACGAGAATCGCTTTTGCCCTGCGTAGCGTTCCGGGCAGCGGGTAGAACCAGGCAGAGAATTCCCGGCTAGCAGCTTCCCTGTGGCGGGGAAGTGCAAACGTACACGTTTTCGGCCGAAAACGCGTTTTCCGGCGAAAACGCACACCGCGGCTCTTTCTGAGGAAAAGCAAGCAGGGAGGACGAGAATCGCTTTTGCCCTGCGTAGCGTTCCGGGCAGCGGGTAGAACCAGGCAGAGAATTCCCGGCTAGCAGCTTCCCTGTGGCGGGGAAGTGCAAACGTAGACGTTTTTGGCCGAAAACGCGTTTTCCGGGGAAAACGCACACCACGGCTCTTTCTGAGATAAAGCAAGCACGGAGGACGAGAACCGCTTTTGCCCTGCGTAGCGTTCCGGGCAGCGGGTAGAACCAGGTAGAGAATTCCCGGCTAGCAGCTTCCCTGTGGCGGGAAATTGCAAAGGTACACGTTTTCGGCCGAAAACGCGTTTTCCGGCGAAAACGCACACCACGGCTCTTTCTGAGAAAAAGCAAGCACGGAGGACGAGAACCGCTTTTGCCCTGCGTAGCGTTCCGGGCAGCGGGTAGAACCAGGCAGAGAATTCCCGGCTAGCAGCTTCCCTGTGGCGGGGAAGTGCAAACGGACACGTTTTCGGCCGAAAACGCGTTTTCCGGCGAAAACGCACACCACGGCTCTTTCTGAGAAAAAGCAAGCACGGAGGACGAGAACCGCTTTTGCCCTGCGTAGCGTTCCGGGCAGCGGGTAGAACCAGGCAGAGAATTCCCGTCTAGCAGCTTCCCTGTGGCGGGGAAGTGCAAACGGACACGTTTTCGGCCGAAAACGCGTTTTCCGGCAAAAACGCACACCACGGCTCTTTCTGAGAAAAAGCAAGCACGGAGGACGAGAACCGCTTTTGCCCTGCGTAGCGTTCCGGGCAGCGGGTAGAACCAGGCAGAGAATTCTCGGCTAGCAGCTTCCCTGTGGCAGGGAAATTGCAAACGTACACGTTTTCGGCCGAAAACGCGTTTTCCGGCGAAAACGCACACCACGGCTCTTTCTGAGAAAAAGCAAGCACGGAGGACGAGAACCGCATTTGCCCTGCGTAGCGTTCCGGGCAGCGGGTAGAACCAGGCAGAGAATTCCCGGCTAGCAGCTTCCCTGTGGCGGGGAAGTGCAAACGGACACGTTTTCGGCCGAAAACGCGTTTTCCGGCGAAAACGCACACCACGGCTCTTTCTGAGAAAAAGCAAGCACGGAGGACGAGAACCGCTTTTGCCCTGCGTAGCGTTCCGGGCAGCGGGTAGAACCAGGCAGAGAATTCCCGTCTAGCAGCTTCCCTGTGGGGGGAAGAGCAAACGTACACGTTTTCGGCCGAAAACGCGTTTTCCGGCGAAAACGCACACCACGGCTCTTTCTGAGAATAAGTAAGCACGGAGGACGAGAATCGCTTTTGCCCTGCGTAGCGTTCCGGGCAGCGGGTAGAACCAGGCAGAGAATTCCCGGCTAGCAGCTTCCCTGTGGCGGGGAAGTGCAAACGTACACGTTTTCGGCCGAAAACGCGTTTTCCGGCGAAAACGCACACCGCGGCTCTTTCTGAGGAAAAGCAAGCAGGGAGGACGAGAATCGCTTTTGCCCTGCGTAGCGTTCCGGGCAGCGGGTAGAACCAGGCAGAGAATTCCCGGCTAGCAGCTTCCCTGTGGCGGGGAAGTGCAAACGTACACGTTTTCGGCCGAAAACGCGTTTTCCGGCGAAAACGCACACCACGGCTCTTTCTGATAAAAGCAAGCACGGAGGACGAGAATCGCTTTTGCCCTGCGTAGCGTTCCGGGCAGCGGGTAGAACCAGGCAGAGAATTCCCGGCTAGCAGCTTCCCTGTGGCGGGGAAGTGCAAACGTACACGTTTTCGGCCGAAAACGCGTTTTCCGGCGAAAACGCACACCACGGCTCTTTCTGATAAAAGCAAGCACGGAGGACGAGAATCGCTTTTGCCCTGCGTAACGTTCCGGGCAGCGGGTAGAACCAGGCAGAGAATTCCCGGCTAGCAGCTTCCCTGTGGCAGGGAAATTGCAAACGTACACGTTTTCGGCCGAAAACGCGTTTTCCGGCGAAAACGCACACCACGGCTCTTTCTGAGAAAAAGCAAGCACGGAGGACGAGAATCGCATTTGCCCTGCGTAGCGTTCCGGGCAGCGGGTAGAACCAGGCAGAGAATTCCCGGCTAGCAGCTTCCCTGTGGCAGGGAAGTGCAAACGTACACGTTTTCGGCCGAAAACGCGTTTTCCGGCAAAAACGCACACCACAGCTCTTTCTGATAAAAGCAAGCACGGAGGACGAGAATCGCTTTTGCCCTGCGTAGCGTTCCGGGCAGCGGGTAGAACCAGGCAGAGAATTCCCGGCTAGCAGCTTCCCTGTGGCGGGGAAGTGCAAACGTACACGTTTTCGGCCGAAAACGCGTTTTCCGGCGAAAACGCACACCACGGCTCTTTCTGAGAAAAAGCAAGCACGGAGGACGAGAATCGCTTTTGCCCTGCGTAGCGTTCAGGGCAGCGGGTAGAACCAGGCAGAGAATTCCCGGCTAGCAGCTTCCCTGTGGCGGGGAAGTGCAAACGTACAAGTTTTCGGCCGAAAACGCGTTTTCCGGCGAAAACGCACACCACGGCTCTTTCTGAGAAAAAGCAAGCACGGAGGACGAGAACCGCTTTTGCCCTGCGTAGCGTTCCGGGCAGCGGGTAGAACCAGGCAGAGAATTCCCGGCTAGCACCTTCCCTGTGGCGGGGAAGTGCAAACGTACACGTTTTCGGCCGAAAACGCGTTTTCCGGCGAAAACGCACACCACGGCTCTTTCTGAGATAAAGCAAGCACGGAGGACGAGAACCGCTTTTGCCCTGCGTAGCGTTCCGGGCAGCGGGTAGAACCAGGTAGAGAATTCCCGGCTAGCAGCTTCCCTGTGGCGGGAAATTGCAAAGGTACACGTTTTCGGCCGAAAACGCGTTTTCCGGCGAAAACGCACACCACGGCTCTTTCTGAGAAAAAGCAAGCACGGAGGACGAGAACCGCTTTTGCCCTGCGTAGCGTTCCGGGCAGCGGGTAGAACCAGGCAGAGAATTCCCGGCTAGCAGCTTCCCTGTGGCGGGGAAGAGCAAACGGACACGTTTTCGGCCGAAAACGGGTTTTCCGGCGAAAACGCACACCACGGCTCTTTCTGAGAAAAAGCAAGCACGGAGGACGAGAATCGCTTTTGCCCTGCGTAGCGTTCCGGGCAGCGGGTAGAACCAGGCAGAGAATTCCCGGCTAGCAGCTTCCCTGTGGCGGGGAAGTGCAAACGGACACGTTTTCGGCCGAAAACGCGTTTTCCGGCGAAAACGCACACCACGGCTCTTTCTGAGAAAAAGCAAGCACGGAGGACGAGAACCGCTTTTGCCCTGCGTAGCGTTCCGGGCAGCGGGTAGAACCAGGCAGAGAATTCTCGGCTAGCAGCTTCCCTGTGGCAGGGAAATTGCAAACGTACACGTTTTCGGCCGAAAACGCGTTTTCCGGCGAAAACGCACACCACGGCTCTTTCTGAGAAAAAGCAAGCACGGAGGACGAGAACCGCATTTCCCTGCGTAGCGTTCCGGGCAGCGGGTAGAACCAGGCAGAGAATTCCCGGCTAGCAGCTTCCCTGTGGCGGGGAAGTGCAAACGGACACGTTTTCGGCCGAAAACGCGTTTTCCGGCGAAAACGCACACCACGGCTCTTTCTGAGAAAAACCAAGCACGGAGGACGAGAACCGCTTTTGCCCTGCGTAGCGTTCCGGGCAGCGGGTAGAACCAGGCAGAGAATTCCCGTCTAGCAGCTTCCCTGTGGGGGGAAGAGCAAACGTACACGTTTTCGGCCGAAAACGCGTTTTCCGGCGAAAACGCACACCACGGCTCTTTCTGAGAAAAAGCAAGCACGGAGGACGAGAACCGCTTTTGCCCTGCGTAGCGTTCCGGGCAGCGGGTAGAACCAGGCAGAGAATTCCCGGCTAGCAGCTTCCCTGTGGCGGGGAAGTGCAAACGTACACGTTTTCGGCCGAAAACGCGTTTTCCGGCGAAAACGCACACCACGGCTCTTTCTGAGAATAAGCAAGCACGGAGGACGAGAATCGCTTTTGCCCTGCGTAGCGTTCCGGGCAGCGGGTAGAACCAGGCAGAGAATTCCCGGCTAGCAGCTTCCCTGTGGCGGGGAAGTGCAAACGTACACGTTTTCGGCCGAAAACGCGTTTTCCGGCGAAAACGCACACCGCGGCTCTTTCTGAGGAAAAGCAAGCAGGGAGGACGAGAATCGCTTTTGCCCTGCGTAGCGTTCCGGGCAGCGGGTAGAACCAGGCAGAGAATTCCCGGCTAGCAGCTTCCCTGTGGCGGGGAAGTGCAAACGTACACGTTTTCGGCCGAAAACGCGTTTTCCGGCGAAAACGCACACCACGGCTCTTTCTGATAAAAGCAAGCACGGAGGACGAGAATCGCTTTTGCCCTGCGTAGCGTTCCGGGCAGCGGGTAGAACCAGGCAGAGAATTCCCGGCTAGCAGCTTCCCTGTGGCGGGGAAGTGCAAACGTACACGTTTTCGGCCGAAAACGCGTTTTCCGGCGAAAACGCACACCACGGCTCTTTCTGATAAAAGCAAGCACGGAGGACGAGAATCGCTTTTGCCCTGCGTAGCGTTCCGGGCAGCGGGTAGAACCAGGCAGAGAATTCCCGGCTAGCAGCTTCCCTGTGGCAGGGAAATTGCAAACGTAGACGTTTTCGGCCGAAAACGCGTTTTCCGGCGAAAACGCACACCACGGCTCTTTCTGAGAAAAAGCAAGCACGGAGGACGAGAATCGCATTTGCCCTGCGTAGCGTTCCGGGCAGCGGGTAGAACCAGGCAGAGAATTCCCGGCTAGCAGCTTCCCTGTGGCAGGGAAGTGCAAACGTACACGTTTTCGGCCGAAAACGCGTTTTCCGGCAAAAACGCACACCACAGCTCTTTCTGATAAAAGCAAGCACGGAGGACGAGAACCGCTTTTGCCCTGCGTAGCGTTCCGGGCAGCGGGTAGAACCAGGCAGAGAATTCCCGGCTAGCAGCTTCCCTGTGGCGGGGAAGTGCAAACGTACACGTTTTCGGCCGAAAACGCGTTTTCCGGCGAAAACGCACACCACGGCTCTTTCTGAGAAAAAGCAAGCACGGAGGACGAGAATCGCTTTTGCCCTGCGTAGCGTTCAGGGCAGCGGGTAGAACCAGGCAGAGAATTCCCGGCTAGCAGCTTCCCTGTGGCGGGGAAGTGCAAACGTACAAGTTTTCGGCCGAAAACGCGTTTTCCGGCGAAAACGCACACCACGGCTCTTTCTGATAAAAGCAATCACGGAGGACGAGAACCGCTTTTGCCCTGCGTAGCGTTCCGGGCAGCGGGTAGAACCAGGCAGAGAATTCCCGGCTAGCAGCTTCCCTGTGGCGGGGAAGTGCAAACGTAGACGTTTTCGGCCGAAAACGCGTTTTCCGGCGAAAACGCACACCACGGCTCTTTCTGAGAAAAAGCAAGCACGGAGGACGAGAACCGCTTTTGCCCTGCGTAGCGTTCCGGGCAGCGGGTAGAACCAGGCAGAGAATTCCCGGCTAGCAGCTTCCCTGTGGCGGGGAAGTGCAAACGTACACGTTTTCGGCCGAAAACGCGTTTTCCGGCGAAAACGCACACCGCGGCTCTTTCTGTGGAAAAGCAAGCACGGAGGACGAGAATCGCTTTTGCCCTGCGTAGCGTTCCGGGCAGCGGGTAGAACCAGGCAGAGAATTCCCGGCTAGCAGCTTCCCTGTGGCGGGGAAGTGCAAACGTACACGTTTTCGGCCGAAAACGCGTTTTCCGGCGAAAACGCACACCACGGCTCTTTCTGATAAAAGCAAGCACGGAGGACGAGAATCGCTTTTGCCCTGCGTAGCGTTCCGGGCAGCGGGTAGAACCAGGCAGAGAATTCCCGGCTAGCAGCTTCCCTGTGGCGGGGAAGTGCAAACGGACACGTTTTCGGCCGAAAACGCGTTTTCCAGCGAAAACGCACACCACGGCTCTTTCTGAGAAAAAGCAAGCACGGAGGACGAGAACCGCTTTTGCCCTGCGTAGCGTTCCGGGCAGCGGGTAGAACCAGGCAGAGAATTCCCGGCTAGCAGCTTCCCTGTGGCGGGGAAGTGCAAACGTACACGTTTTCGGCCGAAAACGCGTTTTCCGGCGAAAACGCACACCACGGCTCTTTCTGAGAAAAAGCAAGCACGGAGGACGAGAATCGCTTTTGCCCTGCGTAGCGTTCCGGGCAGCGGGTAGAACCAGGCAGAGAATTCCCGGCTAGCAGCTTCCCTGTGGCGGGGAAATGCAAACGTACACGTTTTCGACCGAAAACGCGTTTTCCGGCGAAAACGCACACCACGGCTCTTTCTGAGAGAAAGCAAGCACGGAGGACGAGAATCGCATTTGCCCTGCGTAGCGTTCCGGGCAGCGGGTAGAACCAGGCAGAGAATTCCCGGCTAGCAGCTTCCCTGTGGCGGGGAAGTGCAAACGTACACGTTTTCGGCCGAAAACGCGTTTTCCGGCGAAAACGCACACCACGGCTCTTTCTGATAAAAGCAAGCACGGAGGACGAGAATCGCTTTTGCCCTGCGTAGCGTTCCGGGCAGCGGGTAGAACCAGGCAGAGAATTCCCGGCTAGCAGCTTCCCTGTGGCGGGGAAGTGCAAACGTACACGTTTTCGGCCGAAAACGCGTTTTCCGGCGAAAACGCACACCACGGCTCTTTCTGATAAAAGCAAGCACGGAGGACGAGAATCGCTTTTGCCCTGCGTAGCGTTCCGGGCAGCGGGTAGAACCAGGCAGAGAATTCCCGGCTAGCAGCTTCCCTGTGGCGGGGAAGTGCAAACGGACACGTTTTCGGCCGAAAACGCGTTTTCCGGCGAAAACGCACACCACGGCTCTTTCTGAGAAAAAGCAAGCACGGAGGACGAGAACCGCTTTTGCCCTGCGTAGCGTTCCGGGCAGCGGGTAGAACCAGGCAGAGAATTCCCGGCTAGCAGCTTCCCTGTGGCGGGGAAGTGCAAACGTACACGTTTTCGGCCGAAAACGCGTTTTCCGGCGAAAACGCACACCACGGCTCTTTCTGAGAAAAAGCAAGCACGGAGGACGAGAACCGCTTTTGCCCTGCGTAGCGTTCCGGGCAGCGGGTAGAACCAGGCAGAGAATTCCCGGCTAGCAGCTTCCCTGTGGCGGGGAAGTGCAAACGTACACGTTTTCGGCCGAAAACGCGTTTTCCGGCGAAAACGCACACCACGGCTCTTTCTGATAAAAGCATGCACGGAGGACGAGAATCGCTTTTGCCCTGCGTAGCGTTCCGGGCAGCGGGTAGAACCAGGCAGAGAATTCCCGGCTAGCAGCTTCCCTGTGGCGGGGAAGTGCAAACGTAGACGTTTTCGGCCGAAAACGCGTTTTCCGGCGAAAACGCCCACCCCGGCTCTTTCTGAGAAAAAGCAAGCACGGAGGACGAGAACCGCTTTTGCCCTGCGTAGCGTTCCGGGCAGCGGGTAGAACCAGGCAGAGAATTCCCGGCTAGCAGCTTCCCTGTGGCGGGGAAGTGCAAACGTAGACGTTTTCGGCCGAAAACGCGTTTTCCGGCGAAAACGCACACCACGGCTCTTTCTGAGATAAAGCAAGCACGGAGGACGAGAACCGCTTTTGCCCTGCGTAGCGTTCCGGGCAGCGGGTAGAACCAGGCAGAGAATTCCCGGCTAGCAGCTTCCCTGTGGCGGGGAAGTGCAAACGTACACGTTTTCGGCCGAAAACGCGTTTTCCGGCGAAAACGCACACCACGGCTCTTTCTGAGAAAAAGCAAGCACGGAGGACGAGAACCGCTTTTGCCCTGCGTAGCGTTCCGGGCAGCGGGTAGAACCAGGCAGAGAATTCCCGGCTAGCAGCTTCCCTGTGGCGGGGAAGTGCAAACGTACACGTTTTCGGCCGAAAACGCGTTTTCCGGCGAAAACGCACACCACGGCTCTTTCTGATAAAAGCATGCACGGAGGACGAGAATCGCTTTTGCCCTGCGTAGCGTTCCGGGCAGCGGGTAGAACCAGGCAGAGAATTCCCGGCTAGCAGCTTCCCTGTGGCGGGGAAGTGCAAACGTAGACGTTTTCGGCCGAAAACGCGTTTTCCGGCGAAAACGCACACCACGGCTCTTTCTGAGAAAAAGCAAGCACGGAGGACGAGAACCGCTTTTGCCCTGCGTAGCGTTCCGGGCAGCGGGTAGAACCAGGCAGAGAATTCCCGGCTAGCAGCTTCCCTGTGGCGGGGAAGTGCAAACGTAGACGTTTTCGGCCGAAAACGCGTTTTCCGGCGAAAACGCACACCACGGCTCTTTCTGAGAAAAAGCAAGCACGGAGGACGAGAACCGGTTTTGCCCTGCGTAGCGTTCCGGGCAGCGGGTAGAACCAGGCAGAGAATTCCCGGCTAGCAGCTTCCCTGTGGCGGGGAAGTGCAAACGTACACGTTTTCGGCCGAAAACGCGTTTTCCGGCGAAAACGCACACCACGGCTCTTTCTGAGAAAAAGCAAGCACGGAGGACGAGAATCGCTTTTGCCCTGCGTAGCGTTCCGGGCAGCGGGTAGAACCAGGCAGAGAATTCCCGGCTAGCAGCTTCCCTGTGGCGGGGAAGTGCAAACGGACACGTTTTCGGCCGAAAACGCGTTTTACGGCGAAAACGCACACCACGGCTCTTTCTGAGAAAAAGCAAGCACGGAGGACGAGAATCGCTTTTGCCCTGCGTAGCGTTCCGGGCAGCGGGTAGAACCAGGCAGAGAATTCCCGGCTAGCAGCTTCCCTGTGGCAGGGAAATTGCAAACGTACACGTTTTCGGCCGAAAACGCGTTTTCCGGCGAAAACGCAGACCACGGCTCTTTCTGAGAAAAAGCAAGCACGGAGGACGAGAACCGCTTTTGCCCTGCGTAGCGTTCCGGGCAGCGGGTAGAACCAGGCAGAGAATTCCCGTCTAGCAGCTTCCCTGTGGCGGGAAATTGCAAACGTACACGTTTTCGGCCGAAAACGCGTTTTCCGGCGAAAACGCACACCACGGCTCTTTCTGAGAAAAAGCAAGCACGGAGGACGAGAACCGCTTTTGCCCTGGGTAGCGTTCCGGGCAGCGGGTAGAACCAGGCAGAGAATTCCCGGCTAGCAGCTTCCCTGTGGCGGGGAAGTGCAAACGTAGACGTTTTCGGCCGAAAACGCGTTTTCCGGCGAAAACGCACACCACGGCTCTTTCTGAGAAAAAGCAAGCACGGAGGACGAGAACCGCTTTTGCCCTGCGTAGCGTTCCGGGCAGCGGGTAGAACCAGGCAGAGAATTCCCGGCTAGCAGCTTCCCTGTGGCAGGGAAATTGCAAACGTACACGTTTTCGGCCGAAAACGCGTTTTCCGGCGAAAACGCACATCACGGCTTTTTCTGAGAAAAAGCAAGCACGGAGGACGAGAACCGCTTTTGCCCTGCGTAGCGTTCCGGGCAGCGGGTAGAACCAGGCAGAGAATTCCCGGCTAGCAGCTTCCCTGTGGCGGGGAAGTGCAAACGGACACGTTTTCGGCCGAAAACGCGTTTTCCGGCGAAAACGCACACCACGGCTCTTTCTGAGAAAAAGCAAGCACGGAGGACGAGAACCGCTTTTGCCCTGCGTAGCGTTCCGGGCAGCGGGTAGAACCAGGCAGAGAATTCCCGGCTAGCAGCTTCCCTGTGGCGGGGAAGTGCAAACGTACACGTTTTCGGCCGAAAACGCGTTTTACGGCGAAAACGCACACCACGGCTCTTTCTGAGAAAAAGCAAGCACGGAGGACGAGAACCGCTTTTGCCCTGCGTAGCGTTCCGGGCAGCGGGTAGAACCAGGCAGAGAATTCCCGGCTAGCAGCTTCCCTGTGGCAGGGAAATTGCAAACGTACACGTTTTCGGCCGAAAACGCGTTTTCCGGCGAAAACGCACACCACGGCTCTTTCTGAGAAAAAGCAAGCACGGAGGACGAGAATCGCATTTGCCCTGCGTAGCGTTCCGGGCAGCGGGTAGAACCAGGCAGAGAATTTCCGGCTAGCAGCTTCCCTGTGGCAGCGAAGTGCAAACATACACGTTTTCGGCCGAAAACGCGTTTTCCGGCGAAAACGCACACCACGGCTCTTTCTGATAAAAGCAAGCACGGAGGACGAGAATCGCTTTTGCCCTGCGTAGCGTTCCGGGCAGCGGGTAGAACCAGGCAGAGAATTCCCGGCTAGCAGCTTCCCTGTGGCGGGGAAGTGCAAACGGACACGTTTTCGGCCGAAAACGCGTTTTCCGGCGAAAACGCACACCACGGCTCTTTCTGAGAAAAAGCAAGCACGGAGGACGAGAATCGCTTTTGCCCTGCGTAGCGTTCAGGGCAGCGGGTAGAACCAGGCAGAGAATTCCCGGCTAGCAGCTTCCCTGTGGCAGGGAAATTGCAAACGTACACGTTTTCGGCCGAAAACGCGTTTTCCGGCGAAGACGCACACCACGGCTCTTTCTGATAAAAGCAAGCACGGAGGACGAGAACCGCTTTTGCCCTGCGTAGCGTTCCGGGCAGCGGGTAGAACCAGGCAGAGAATTCCCGGCTAGCAGCTTCCCTGTGGCGGGGAAGTGCAAACGTACACGTTTTCGGCCGAAAACGCGTTTTCCGGCGAAAACGCACACCACGGCTCTTTCTGAGAAAAAGCAAGCACGGAGGACGAGAACCGCTTTTGCCCTGCGTAGCGTTCCGGGCAGCGGGTATAACCAGGCAGAGAATTCCCGGCTAGCAGCTTCCCTGTGGCGGGGAAGAGCAAACGGACACGTTTTCGGCCGAAAACGGGTTTTCCGGCGAAAAAGCACACCACGGCTCTTTCTGAGAAAAAGCAAGCACGGAGGACGAGAATCGCTTTTGCCCTGCGTAGCGTTCCGGGCAGCGGGTAGAACCAGGCAGAGAATTCCCGGCTAGCAGCTTCCCTGTGGCGGGGAAGTGCAAACGGACACGTTTTCGGCCGAAAACGCGTTTTCCGGCGAAAACGCACACCACGGCTCTTTCTGAGAAAAAGCAAGCACGGAGGACGAGAACCGCTTTTGCCCGGCGTAGCGTTCCGGGCAGCGGGTAGAACCAGGCAGAGAATTCCCGGCTAGCAGCTTCCCTGTGGCGGGGAAGTGCAAACGTAGACGTTTTCGGCCGAAAACGCGTTTTCCGGGGAAAACGCACACCACGGCTTTTTCTGAGAAAAAGCAAGCACGGAGGACGAGAACCGCTTTTGCCCTGAGTAGCGTTCCGGGCAGCGGGTAGAACCAGGCAGAGAATTCCCGGCTAGCAGCTTCCCTGTGGCGGGGAAGTGCAAACGTACACGTTTTCGGCCGAAAACGCGTTTTCCGGCGAAAACGCACACCACGGCTCTTTCTGAGAAAAAGCAAGCACGGAGGACGAGAACCGCTTTTGCCCTGCGTAGCGTTCCGGGCGGCGGGTAGAACCAGGCAGAGAATTCTCGGCTAGCAGCTTCCCTGTGGCAGGGAAATTGCAAACGTACACGTTTTCGGCCGAAAACGCGTTTTCCAGCGAAAACGCACACCACGGCTCTTTCTGAGAAAAAGCAAGCACGGAGGACGAGAACCGCTTTTGCCCTGCGTAGCGTTCCGGGCAGCGGGTAGAACCAGGCAGAGAATTCCCGTCTAGCAGCTTCCCTGTGGCGGGAAATTGCAAACGTACACGTTTTCGGCCGAAAACGCGTTTTCCGGCGAAAACGCACACCACGGCTCTTTCTGAGAAAAAGCAAGCACGGAGGACGAGAACCGCTTTTGCCCTGGGTAGCGTTCCGGGCAGCGGGTAGAACCAGGCAGAGAATTCCCGGCTAGCAGCTTCCCTGTGGCGGGGAAGAGCAAACGTACACGTTTTCGGCCGAAAACGCGTTTTCCGGCGAAAACGCACACCACGGCTCTTTCTGAGAAAAAGCAAGCACGGAGGACGAGAACCGCTTTTGCCCTGCGTAGCGTTCCGGGCAGCGGGTAGAACCAGGCAGAGAATTCCCTGCTAGCAGCTTCCCTGTGGCGGGAAATTGCAAAGGTACACGTTTTTGGCCGAAAACGCGTTTTCCGGCGAAAACGCACACCACGGCTCTTTCTGAGAAAAAGCAAGCACGGAGGACGAGAATCGCTTTTGCCCTGCGTAGCGTTCCGGGCAGCGGGTATAACCAGGCAGAGAATTCCCGGCTAGCAGCTTCCCTGTGGCGGGGAAGTGCAAACGTACACGTTTTCGGCCGAAAACGCGTTTTCCGGCGAAAACGCACACCACGGCTTTTTCTGAGAAAAAGCAAGCACGGAGGACGAGAACAGCTTTTGCCCTGCGTAGCGTTCCGGGCAGCGGGTAGAACCAGGCAGAGAATTCCCGGCTAGCAGCTTCCCTGTGGCGGGGAAGTGCAAACGTACACGTTTTCGGCCGAAAACGCGTTTTCCGGCGAAAACGCACACCACGGCTCTTTCTGAGAAAAAGCAAGCACGGAGGACGAGAAGCGCTTTTGCCATGCGTAGCGTTCCGGGCAGCGGGTAGAACCAGGCAGAGAATTCCCGGCTAGCAGCTTCCCTGTGGCGGGGAAGTGCAAACGTACACGTTTTCGGCCGAAAACGCGTTTTCCGGCGAAAACGCACACCACGGCTCTTTCTGAGAAAAAGCAAGCACGGAGGACGAGAACCGCTTTTGCCCTGCGTAGCGTTCCGGGCAGCGGGTAGAACCAGGCAGAGAATTCCCGGCTAGCAGCTTCCCTGTGGCGGGGAAGTGCAAACGGACACGTTTTCGGCCGAAAACGCGTTTTCCGGCGAAAACGCACACCACGGCTCTTTCTGAGAAAAAGCAAGCACGGAGGACGAGAATCGCTTTTGCCCTGCATAGCGTTCCGGGCAGCGGGTAGAACCAGGCAGAGAATTCCCGGCTAGCAGCTTCCCTGTGGCAGGGAAATTGCAAACGTACACGTTTTCGGCCGAAAACGCGTTTTCCGGCGAAAACGCACATCACGGCTTTTTCTGAGAAAAAGCAAGCACGGAGGACGAGAACCGCTTTTGCCCTGCGTAGCGTTCCGGGCAGCGGGTAGAACCAGGCAGAGAATTCCCGGCTAGCAGCTTCCCTGTGGCGGGGAAGTGCAAACGTACACATTTTCGGCCGAAAACGCGTTTTCCGGCGAAAACGCACACCACGGCTCTTTCTGAGAAAAAGCAAGCACGGAGGACGAGAACCGCTTTTGCCCTGCGTAGCGTTCCGGGCAGCGGGTAGAACCAGGCAGAGAATTCCCGGCTAGCAGCTTCCCTGTGGCAGGGAAATTGCAAACGTACACGTTTTCGGCCGAAAACGCGTTTTCCGGCGAAAACGCACACCATGGCTCTTTCTGAGAAAAAGCAAGCACGGAGGACGAGAATCGCATTTGCCCTGCGTAGCGTTCCGGGCAGCGGGTAGAACCAGGCAGAGAATTTCCGGCTAGCAGCTTCCCTGTGGCAGCGAAGTGCAAACATACACGTTTTCGGCCGAAAACGCGTTTTCCGGCGAAAACGCACACCACGGCTCTTTCTGATAAAAGCAAGCACGGAGGACGAGAATCGCTTTTGCCCTGCGTAGCGTTCCGGGCAGCGGGTAGAACCAGGCAGAGAATTCCCGGCTAGCAGCTTCCCTGTGGCGGGGAAGTGCAAACGGACACGTTTTCGGCCGAAAACGCGTTTTCCGGCGAAAACGCACACCACGGCTCTTTCTGAGAAAAAGCAAGCACGGAGGACGAGAATCGCTTTTGCCCTGCGTAGCGTTCAGGGCAGCGGGTAGAACCAGGCAGAGAATTCCCGGCTAGCAGCTTCCCTGTGGCAGGGAAATTGCAAACGTACACGTTTTCGGCCGAAAACGCGTTTTCCGGCGAAGACGCACACCACGGCTCTTTCTGATAAAAGCAAGCACGGAGGACGAGAACCGCTTTTGCCCTGCGTAGCGTTCCGGGCAGCGGGTAGAACCAGGCAGAGAATTCCCGGCTAGCAGCTTCCCTGTGGCGGGGAAGTGCAAACGTACACGTTTTCGGCCGAAAACGCGTTTTCCGGCGAAAACGCACACCACGGCTCTTTCTGAGAAAAAGCAAGCACGGAGGACGAGAACCGCTTTTGCCCTGCGTAGCGTTCCGGGCAGCGGGTAGAACCAGGCAGAGAATTCCCGGCTAGCAGCTTCCCTGTGGCGGGGAAGAGCAAACGGACACGTTTTCGGCCGAAAACGGGTTTTCCGGCGAAAAAGCACACCACGGCTCTTTCTGAGAAAAAGCAAGCACGGAGGACGAGAATCGCTTTTGCCCTGCGTAGCGTTCCGGGCAGCGGGTAGAACCAGGCAGAGAATTCCCGGCTAGCAGCTTCCCTGTGGCGGGGAAGTGCAAACGGACACGTTTTCGGCCGAAAACGCGTTTTCCGGCGAAAACGCACACCACGGCTCTTTCTGAGAAAAAGCAAGCACGGAGGACGAGAACCGCTTTTGCCCGGCGTAGCGTTCCGGGCAGCGGGTAGAACCAGGCAGAGAATTCCCGGCTAGCAGCTTCCCTGTGGCGGGGAAGTGCAAACGTAGACGTTTTCGGCCGAAAACGCGTTTTCCGGCGAAAACGCACACCACGGCTCTTTCTGAGAAAAAGCAAGCACGGAGGACGAGAATCGCTTTTGCCCTGCGTAGCGTTCCGGGCAGCGGGTAGAACCAGGCAGAGAATTCCCGGCTAGCAGCTTCCCTGTGGCGGGGAAGTGCAAACGTACACATTTTCGGCCGAAAACGCGTTTTACGGCGAAAACGCACACCACGGCTCTTTCTGATAAAAGCAAGCACGGAGGACGAGAATCGCTTTTGCCCTGCGTAGCGTTCCGGGCAGCGGGTAGAACCAGGCAGAGAATTCCCGGCTAGCAGCTTCCCTGTGGCGGGGAAGTGCAAACGGACACGTTTTCGGCCGAAAACGCGTTTTCCGGCGAAAACGCACACCACGGCTCTTTCTGAGAAAAAGCAAGCACGGAGGACGAGAATCGCTTTTGCCCTGCGTAGCGTTCAGGGCAGCGGGTAGAACCAGGCAGAGAATTCCCGGCTAGCAGCTTCCCTGTGGCAGGGAAATTGCAAACGTACACGTTTTCGGCCGAAAACGCGTTTTCCGGCGAAGACGCACACCACGGCTCTTTCTGATAAAAGCAAGCACGGAGGACGAGAACCGCTTTTGCCCTGCGTAGCGTTCCGGGCAGCGGGTAGAACCAGGCAGAGAATTCCCGGCTAGCAGCTTCCCTGTGGCGGGGAAGTGCAAACGTACACGTTTTCGGCCGAAAACGCGTTTTCCGGCGAAAACGCACACCACGGCTCTTTCTGAGAAAAAGCAAGCACGGAGGACGAGAACCGCTTTTGCCCTGCGTAGCGTTCCGGGCAGCGGGTAGAACCAGGCAGAGAATTCCCGGCTAGCAGCTTCCCTGTGGCGGGGAAGAGCAAACGGACACGTTTTCGGCCGAAAACGGGTTTTCCGGCGAAAAAGCACACCACGGCTCTTTCTGAGAAAAAGCAAGCACGGAGGACGAGAATCGCTTTTGCCCTGCGTAGCGTTCCGGGCAGCGGGTAGAACCAGGCAGAGAATTCCCGGCTAGCAGCTTCCCTGTGGCGGGGAAGTGCAAACGGACACGTTTTCGGCCGAAAACGCGTTTTCCGGCGAAAACGCACACCACGGCTCTTTCTGAGAAAAAGCAAGCACGGAGGACGAGAACCGCTTTTGCCCTGCGTAGCGTTCCGGGCAGCGGGTAGAACCAGGCAGAGAATTCCCGGCTAGCAGCTTCCCTGTGGCGGGGAAGTGCAAACGTAGACGTTTTCGGCCGAAAACGCGTTTACCGGGGAAAACGCACACCACGGCTTTTTCTGAGAAAAAGCAAGCACGGAGGACGAGAACCGCTTTTGCCCTGAGTAGCGTTCCGGGCAGCGGGTAGAACCAGGCAGAGAATTCCCGGCTAGCAGCTTCCCTGTGGCGGGGAAGTGCAAACGTACACGTTTTCGGCCGAAAACGCGTTTTCCGGCGAAAACGCACACCACGGCTCTTTCTGAGAAAAAGCAAGCACGGAGGACGAGAACCGCTTTTGCCCTGCGTAGCGTTCCGGGCAGCGGGTAGAACCAGGCAGAGAATTCCCGTCTAGCAGCTTCCCTGTGGGGGGAAGTGCAAACGTACACGTTTTCGGCCGAAAACGCGTTTTCCGGCGAAAACGCACACCACGGCTCTTTCTGAGAAAAAGCAAGCACGGAGGACGAGAACCGCTTTTGCCCTGCGTAGCGTTCCGGGCAGCGGGTAGAACCAGGCAGAGAATTCCCGGCTAGCAGCTTCCCTGTGGCGGGGAAGTGCAAACGTACACGTTTTCGGCCGAAAACGCGTTTTCCGGCGAAAACGCACACCACGGCTCTTTCTGAGAAAAAGCAAGCACGGAGGACGAGAACCGCTTTTGCCCTGCGTAGCGTTCCGGGCAGCGGGTAGAACCAGGCAGAGAATTCCCGGCTAGCAGCTTCCCTGTGGCGGGGAAGTGCAAACGGACACGTTTTCGGCCGAAAACGCGTTTTCCGGCGAAAACGCACACCACGGCTCTTTCTGAGAAAAAGCAAGCACGGAGGACGAGAACCGCTTTTGCCCTGCGTAGCGTTCCGGGCAGCGGGTAGAACCAGGCAGAGAATTCCCGGCTAGCAGCTTCCCTGTGGCAGGGAAATTGCAAACGTACACGTTTTCGGCCGAAAACGCGTTTTCCGGCGAAAACGCACACCACGGCTCTTTCTGAGAAAAAGCAAGCACGGAGGACGAGAATCGCATTTGCCCTGCGTAGCGTTCCGGGCAGCGGGTAGAACCAGGCAGAGAATTCCCGGCTAGCAGCTTCCCTGTGGCGGGGAAGTGCAAACGGACACGTTTTCGGCCGAAAACGCGTTTTCCGGCGAAAACGCACACCACGGCTCTTTCTGAGAAAAAGCAAGCACGGAGGACGAGAACCGCTTTTGCCCTGCGTAGCGTTCCGGGCAGCGGGTAGAACCAGGCAGAGAATTCCCGTCTAGCAGCTTCCCTGTGGGGGGAAGAGCAAACGTAGACGTTTTCGGCCGAAAACGCGTTTTCCGGCGAAAACGCACACCACGGCTCTTTCTGAGAAAAAGCAAGCACGGAGGACGAGAACCGCTTTTGCCCTGCGTAGCGTTCCGGGCAGCGGGTAGAACCAGGCAGAGAATTCCCGGCTAGCAGCTTCCCTGTGGCGGGGAAGTGCAAACGTACACGTTTTCGGCCGAAAACGCGTTTTCCGGCGAAAACGCACACCACGGCTCTTTCTGAGAAAAAGCAAGCACGTAGGACGAGAATCGCTTTTGCCCTGCGTAGCGTTCCGGGCAGCGGGTAGAACCAGGCAGAGAATTCCCGGCTAGCAGCTTCCCTGTGGCGGGGAAGTGCAAACGTACACGTTTTCGGCCGAAAACGCGTTTTCCGGCGAAAACGCACACCACGGCTCTTCCTGAGAAAAAGCAAGCACGGAGGACGAGAACGGCTTTTGCCCTGCGTAGCGTTACGGGCAGCGGGTAGAAACAGGCAGAGAATTCCCGGCTAGCAGCTTCCCTGTGGCGGGGAAGTGCAAACGTAGACGTTTTCGGCCGAAAACGCGTTTTCCGGCAAAAACGCACACCACGGCTCTTTCTGATAAAAGCAAGCACGGAGGACGAGAATCGCTTTTGCCCTGCGTAGCGTTCCGGGCAGCGGGTAGAACCAGGCAGAGAATTGCCGTCTAGCAGCTTCCCTGTGGCGGGGAAGTGCAAACGTAGACGTTTTCGTCCGAAAACGCGTTTTCCGGCAAAAACGCACACCACGGCTCTTTCTGATAAAAGCAAGCACGGAGGACGAGAATCGCTTTTGCCCTGCGTAGCGTTCCGGGCAGCGGGTAGAACCAGGCAGAGAATTCCCGTCTAGCAGCTTCCCTGTGGCGGGGAAGTGCAAACGTAGACGTTTTCGGCCGAAAACGCGTTTTCCGGCGAAAACGCACACCACGGCTCTTTCTGAGAAAAAGCAAGCACGGAGGACGAGAACCGCTTTTGCCCTGCGTAGCGTTCCGGGCAGCGGGTAGAACCAGGCAGAGAATTCCCGGCTAGCAGCTTCCCTGTGGCGGGGAAGAGCAAACGGACACGTTTTCGGCCGAAAACGCGTTTTCCGGCGAAAACGCACACCACGGCTCTTTCTGAGAAAAAGCAAGCACGGAGGACGAGAATCGCATTTGCCCTGCGTAGCGTTCCGGGCAGCGGGTAGAACCAGGCAGAGAATTCCCGGCTAGCAGCTTCCCTGTGGCGGGGAAGTGCAAACGTAGACGTTTTCGGCCGAAAACGCGTTTTCCGGCGAAAACGCACACCACGGCTCTTTCTGAGAAAAAGCAAGCACGGAGGACGAGAACCGCTTTTGCCCTGCGTAGCGTTCCGGGCAGCGGGTAGAACCAGGCAGAGAATTCCCGTCTAGCAGCTTCCCTGTGGGGGGAAGAGCAAACGTACACGTTTTCGGCCGAAAACGCGTTTTCCGGCGAAAACGCACACCACGGCTCTTTCTGAGAAAAAGCAAGCACGGAGGACGAGAACCGCTTTTGCCCTGCGTAGCGTTCCGGGCAGCGGGTAGAACCAGGCAGAGAATTCCCGGCTAGCAGCTTCCCTGTGGCGGGGAAGTGCAAACGTACACGTTTTCGGCCGAAAACGCGTTTTCCGGCGAAAACGCACACCGCGGCTCTTTCTGAGGAAAAGCAAGCAGGGAGGACGAGAATCGCTTTTGCCCTGCGTAGCGTTCCGGGCAGCGGGTAGAACCAGGCAGAGAATTCCCGGCTAGCAGCTTCCCTGTGGCGGGGAAGTGCAAAGGTAGACGTTTTTGGCCGAAAACGCGTTTTCCGGGGAAAACGCACACCACGGCTCTTTCTGAGATAAAGCAAGCACGGAGGACGAGAACCGCTTTTGCCCTGCGTAGCGTTCCGGGCAGCGGGTAGAACCAGGCAGAGAATTCCCTGCTAGCAGCTTCCCTGTGGCGGGAAATTGCAAAGGTACACGTTTTCGGCCGAAAACGCGTTTTCCGGCGAAAACGCACACCACGGCTCTTTCTGAGAAAAAGCAAGCACGTAGGACGAGAATCGCTTTTGCCCTGCGTAGCGTTCCGGGCAGCGGGTAGAACCAGGCAGAGAATTCCCGGCTAGCAGCTTCCCTGTGGCGGGGAAGTGCAAACGTACACGTTTTCGGCCGAAAACGCGTTTTCCGGCGAAAACGCACACCACGGCTCTTCCTTAGAAAAAGCAAGCACGGAGGACGAGAACGGCTTTTGCCCTGCGTAGCGTTCCGGGCAGCGGGTAGAAACAGGCAGAGAATTCCCGGCTAGCAGCTTCCCTGTGGCGGGGAAGTGCAAACGGAAACGTTTTCGGCCGAAAACGCGTTTTCCGGCG